>NC_057811.1:320542628-320544480 GCF_018294505.1 Triticum aestivum
GAGAAAGAGTTTCTCTCGAAAGAAGTAAGTGGGAGGAAAGTGGAACTTGATGAAGTACTGCCTCTTGAACCGGAAAGTAGCGCAGCTCAGGAAGATGTTCCTGTGGTGCCTGCACTGACTAGAGAGGAAGCTAATGATGATGATCAAGGTACTTCGGATCAAGTTACTACTGAACTTCGTAGGTCCACGAGGACAAGTTCCACACCAGAGTGGTATGGCAACCCTGTCCTGGAAATCATGTTGTTAGACAACGGTGAACCTTCGAACTATGAAGAAGCAATGGCGGGCCCAGATTCCAACAAATGGCTTGAAGCCATGCAATCCGAGATAGGATCCATGTATGAAAACAAAGTGTGGACTTTGACAGACTTGCCCGATGATCGGCGAGCGATAGAAAACAAATGGATCTTTAAGAAGAAGACGGACGCGGATGGTAATGTTACCATCTATAAAGCTCGACTTGTCGCTAAGGGTTATCGACAAGTTCAAGGGGTTGACTACGATGAGACTTTCTCACCCGTAGCGAAGCTGAAGTCCGTCCGAATCATGTTAGCAATTGCCGCATACTATGATTATGAGATATGGTAAATGGACGTCAAAACGGCATTCCTTAACGGCTTTCTTAAGTAAGAATTGTATATGATGCAGCCGGAAGGTTTTGTCGATCCTAAGAATGCTAACAAGGTATGCAAGCTCCAGCGCTCCATCTATGGGCTGGTGCAAGCATCTCGGAGTTGGAACATTCGATTTGATGAGATGATCAAAAATTTGGGTTTACACAGACTTATGGAGAAGCCTGTGTTTACAAGAAAGTGAGTGGGAGCTCTGTAGCATTTCTCATATTATATGTGGATGACATACTGTTGATGGGAAATGATATAGAATTCTTGGGAAGCATAAAGGCCTACTTGAACAAGTGTTTTTCCATGAAGGACCTTGGAGAAGCTGCTTATATATTAGGCATCAAGATCTATAGAGATAGATCAAGACGCCTCATTGGTCTTTCACAAAGTACGTACCTTGACAAGATATTGAAGAAGTTCAATATGGATCAGTCCAAGAAGGGGTTCTTGCCTGTATTGCAAGGTGTGCAATTGAGCACGGCTCAATGCCCGACCACGGCAGAAGATAGAGAAAAGATGAGTGTCGTCCCCTATGGCTCGGCCATAGGGTCTATTATGTATGCCATGCTGTGTACCAGACCTGATGTAAACCTTGCCGTAAGTTTGGTAGGAAGGTACCAAAGTAATCCCGGCATGGAACACTAGACAGCGGTCAAGAATATCCTGAAGTACCTGAAGAGGACTAAGGATATGTTTCTCGTTTATGGAGGTGACGAAGAGCTCGTCATAAAGGGTTACGTTGATGCTAGTTTCGACACAGATCTGGATGACTCTAAGTCACAAACCGGATACGTGTATATTTTGAATGGTGGGGCAGTAAGCTGGTGCAGTTGCAAGCAAAGCGTTGTGGCGGGATCTACATGTGAAGCGGAATACATGGCGGCCTCAGAGGCAGCACAAGAAGCAATCTGGGTGAAGGAGTTCATTACCGACCTAGGAGTTATTCCCAATGCGTCGGGCCCGATGACTCTCTTCTGTGACAACACTGGAGCTATTGCCCTTGCCAAGGAGCCCAGGTTTCACAGGAAGACCAGGCATATCAAGCGTCGCTTCAACTCCATTCGTGAAAATGTTCAAAATGGAGACATAGATATTTGTAAAGTACATACGGACCTGAATGTAGCAGATCCGTTGACTAAACCTCTCCCTAGAGCAAAACATGATCAACACCAGAACTCTATGGGTGTTCGATTCATCACAATGTAACTAGATTATTGACTCTAGTGCAA
>NC_057811.1:320544490-320545431 GCF_018294505.1 Triticum aestivum
TTGGTCACATTGGTGTCAAGCGCATGAAGAAGCTCCATGCTGATGGACTTTTAGAGTCTCTTGATTACGAATCATTTGACACGTGCGAACCATGCCTCATGGGTAAGATGACCAAGACTCCGTTCTCCGGAACAATGGAGCGAGCAACCAACTTATTGGAAATCATACATACTGATGTGTGCGGTCCAATGAGTGTTGAGGCTCGCGGTGGCTATCATTATGTTCTCACTCTCACTGATGACTTGAGTAGATATGGGTATGTCTACCTAATGAAACACAAGTCTGAGACCTTTGAAAAGTTCAAGGAATTTCAGAGTGAGGTTGAGAATCAACGTGACAGGAAAATAAAATTCTTACGATCAGATCGTGGAGGGGAATATTTGAGTCACGAATTTGGCACACACTTAAGGAAATGTGGAATAGTTTCACAACTCACGCCGCCTGGAACACCTCAGTGAAATGGTGTGTCCGAACGTCGTAATCGCACTCTATTGGATATGGTGCGATCTATGATGTCTCTTACCGATCTACCGCTCTCATTTTGGGGCTATGCTTTAGAGACTGTCGCATTCACTTTAAATAGGGCTCCGTCAAAATCCGTTAAGACGACACCGTATGAATTATGGTTTGGGAAGAAACCTAAGCTGTCGTTTCTAAAAGTTTGGGGATGCGATGCTTATGTCAAGAAACTTCAACCTGAAAAGCTCGAACCCAAGTCGGAAAAATGCGTCTTCATAGGATACCCTAAGGAAACCATTGGGTATACCTTCTACCTCAGATCCGAAGGCAAGATCTTTGTTGCCAAGAACGGGTCCTTTCTGGAGAAAGAGTTTCTCTCGAAAGAAGTAAGTGGGAGGAAAGTGGAACTTGATGAAGTACTGCCTCTTGAACCGGAAAGTAGCGCAGCTCAGGAAGATGTTCCTGTGGTGCCTGCACTGACT
>NC_057811.1:320545691-320556953 GCF_018294505.1 Triticum aestivum
TTGATGGGAAATGATATAGAATTCTTGGGAAGCATAAAGGCCTACTTGAACAAGTGTTTTTCCATGAAGGACCTTGGAGAAGCTGCTTATATATTAGGCATCAAGATCTATAGAGATAGATCAAGACGCCTCATTGGTCTTTCACAAAGTACGTACCTTGACAAGATATTGAAGAAGTTCAATATGGATCAGTCCAAGAAGGGGTTCTTGCCTGTATTGCAAGGTGTGCAATTGAGCACGGCTCAATGCCCGACCACGGCAGAAGATAGAGAAAAGATGAGTGTCGTCCCCTATGGCTCGGCCATAGGGTCTATTATGTATGCCATGCTGTGTACCAGACCTGATGTAAACCTTGCCGTAAGTTTGGTAGGAAGGTACCAAAGTAATCCCGGCATGGAACACTAGACAGCGGTCAAGAATATCCTGAAGTACCTGAAGAGGACTAAGGATATGTTTCTCGTTTATGGAGGTGACGAAGAGCTCGTCATAAAGGGTTACGTTGATGCTAGTTTCGACACAGATCTGGATGACTCTAAGTCACAAACCGGATACGTGTATATTTTGAATGGTGGGGCAGTAAGCTGGTGCAGTTGCAAGCAAAGCGTTGTGGCGGGATCTACATGTGAAGCGGAATACATGGCGGCCTCAGAGGCAGCACAAGAAGCAATCTGGGTGAAGGAGTTCATTACCGACCTAGGAGTTATTCCCAATGCGTCGGGCCCGATGACTCTCTTCTGTGACAACACTGGAGCTATTGCCCTTGCCAAGGAGCCCAGGTTTCACAGGAAGACCAGGCATATCAAGCGTCGCTTCAACTCCATTCGTGAAAATGTTCAAAATGGAGACATAGATATTTGTAAAGTACATACGGACCTGAATGTAGCAGATCCGTTGACTAAACCTCTCCCTAGAGCAAAACATGATCAACACCAGAACTCTATGGGTGTTCGATTCATCACAATGTAACTAGATTATTGACTCTAGTGCAAGTGGGAGACTGTTGGAAATATGCCCTAGAGGCAATAATAAAATGGTTGTTATTATATTTCCTTGTTCATGATAATTGTCTATTGTTCATGCTATCATTGTGTTATCCGGAAATCGTAATACATGTGTGAATACATAGACCACAACATGTCCCTAGTGAGCCTCTAGTTGACTAGCTCATTGATCAAAAGATAGTCATGGTTTCCTGACTATGGACATTGGATGTCATTGATAACGGGATCACATCATTAGGAGAATGATGTGATGGACAAGACCCAATCCTAAGCATAGCACAAGATCGTGTAGTTCGTTTGCTAGAGATTTTCCAAATGTCAAGTATCATTTCCTTAGACCATGAGATTGTGCAACTCCCGGATACCATAGGAGTGCTTTGGGTGTGCCAAACGTCACAACGTAACTGGGTGGCTATAAAGGTGCACTACGGGTATCTCCGAAAGTGTCTGTTGGGTTGGCACGAATCGAGACTGGGATTTGTCACTCCGTATGACGGAGAGGTATCTCTAGGCCCACTCGATAATGCATCATCATAATGAGCTCAATGTGACCAAGTGTCTGGTCAAGGGATCATGCATTACGGTACGAGTAAAGTGACTTGCCGGTAATGAGATTGAACAAGGTATTGGGATACCGACGATCGAATCTCGGGCAAGTAACGTACCGATTGACAAAGGGAATTGTATACGGGATTGATTGAATCCTCGACATCATGGTTCATCCGATGAGATCATCATGGAACATGTGGGAGCCAACATGGGTATCCAGATCCCGCTGTTGGTTATTGACCGGAGAGTCGTCTCGGTCATGTCTGCATGTCTCCCGAACCCGTAGGGTCTACACACTTAAGGTTCGGTGATGCTAGGGTTGTAGAGATATTAGTATGCGGAAATCCGAAAGTTGTTCGGAGTCCCGGATGAGATCTCGGATGTCACGAGGAGTTCCGGAATGGTCCGGAGGTGAAGAATTGTATATAGGAAGTCCAGTTTTGGCCACCGGGAAAGTTTCGGGGGTCACCGGTATTGTACCGGGACCACCGGAAGGGTCCCGGGGGTCCACCGGGTGGGGCCACCTATCCCGGAGGGCCCCATGGGCTGAAGTGGGAGGGGAACCAGCCCCTGGTGGGCTGGTGCGCCCCCCTTGGGCCTCCCCCTGCGCCTAGGGTTGGAAACCCGAGGGGTGGGGGGGCGCCCCACTTGGCTTGGGGGGCAAGCCACCCCCTTGGCCGCCGCCCCCCCTTGGATATTGGATCTCCTAGGGCCGGCGCCCCCCAGGGGCCCTATATAAAGAGGGGGGAGGGAGGGCAGCCGCACCCAAGCCCCTGGCGCCTCCCTCTCCCTCCCGTGACACCTCTCCCTCTCGCTGAGCTTTGCGAAGCCCTGCCGAGATCCCCGCTGCTTCCACCACCACGCCGTCGTGCTGCTTGATCTCCATCAACCTCTCCCTCCCCTTGCTGGATCAAGAAGGAGGAGACGTCTTCCCTAATCGTACGTGTGTTGAACGCGGAGGTGCCGTCTGTTCGGCGCTCGGTCATCGGTGATTTGGATCACGACGAGTACGACTCCATCAACCCCGTTCTCTTGAACGCTTCCGCTCGCGATCTACAAGGGTATGTAGATGCACTCCTTCCCTCTTGTTGCTAGTAAACTCCATAGATTGATCTTGGTGATGCGTAGAAAATTTTAAATTTCTGCTACGATCCCCAACAGACCAAAGCTATTTTGTTTGGTTTTGTTGCCTCCTTAATATCTTCTGTTTTGGTACTACTAATGTAAAACCTCAACTTTTCAGCGAGCTATGGAAAAAAATGGTGGAACCGCCACCTTCTGAAGGTGGCGAGGCAACTATAACCGCAATGTCAGCTCTTGCTGTAGTGGGTCAGTACCTGTCCACTAACAGTGCCAAAAGCACGTTCCTGCGTAATACTGGGTTGGTTGTTAAGGCAATATCGTCCAAATTGCCTCATGATCAAGATATGCAAGCTCAAAGCAATGTTGTATCTGCGCTCCAGACACAAGTCCATTCCCTAACAGAGACCCTTTGTGAAACAAGGAGAAACATTGCTCAATGTCGTCAAGATATGCATGGTTTTGAAACCAGACTATCAGACATTTGCTATGTTGTTCAGGAGCCTAGGGGAAATGAAGGCGAGGGTTATGGTGCTCCATCGGACAATACATCATGAAAACGTAACAGTCAGGTCAAATGAACTGAGCTTCTGAACTTCTGGTGGTGCATTTATCTGCTAGACTGTTAAGTTTTATGCCAACCTTCCTTTTGTTATATAGTTGTAATTTGTTTTGGTGCGATACAAAATTTATTCTTAACGTGCAGCCACTGGCTGAAGAAAACAACAAGCCATTTTTGTATAGTGTAGGGTGTTCCCTATATTTGCACTGGTGGCGATCTTTGATGCCGAGTGGATGTAATCTGTGCAATCGCCTTAATAGCCTAGCGTTAGTTTCGGCCTTATTTATTTCCTAGTCTTCTTTTTCCCTGGTTTGCTAGTGGCCGCAACTACCATGGGCCATATACGGGTCGTAGGATCCATGGGTCTCCTACGGGCCGTCGATAAATGGGCCTGTAATCGGTGGGCCTCGGGCCGTCGGATAAATGGGTCTACATGGGCCGTAATCGGGCGTAATTGGTATCGGCCCAGCACGGTAACAGGCCGTTAACGGCCGTAGGACAGCAAAGGCTTAATTCTGTCATAGGCATAACGGGTCGTTAATGGGCCAGAATATAGGACGGGCTGGAAACGGCGCAACGGGTTAACAGGCCAGAAACGGGCCGACTCTTGCCATGGGCCGAATTTGGCCCATTAGGGTAACAGGCCAGTAACGGGCCGACTCTTGCCATGGGCCGAATTTGGCCCATTAGGGGAACATGCCAGTAACAGGCCGACTCTTGCCATGGGCCGAATTTGGCCCATTAGGGGAACATGCCAGTAACGGGCCGGAAGTAATCGAGGGCCGAAAAGGAGCCCAAGAACGTATGGGCCGTCAATAGGCCGAAAGCTAACACGGGCTGGAAACGGCCCATGTAAATCACGGGCCGTTAACGGGTATAAAGAAAATTACTGTTCATTATGGGCTAGAGTCACCGTGGGCCTGTAAAGGGCCAAAAGATACGAAGGCCTCATATGGGCCGAAAGACGTCGTGGGCCATACATGGGCCGAAAGTGAAATGGGCTGGTGTTATATTCGACGGCCCACATGACGTTGTTGGGCCGATTTCCTTTAGGGCCTAACGGGCCGTGAGTTAACGGGCCGTAAAATGGGCTATTTGCGAAGAGACCGTTAACAGGCTTTTCATGGGCCAGCCCGTTAACTTTTGACCAAGTCAAATGGGCCGTCTTTGTAAGCTAAATGGGCCAGTGGTGGGCCGTGGCACGTGTCGACATATCATAGGCGCCTATCTGACCCACTGACGAGCTGACATGTGTTTTGTCCGGCCAATAAGAATTTTACACGTGGAAATTTCCCATTGGTCGGGGCTATTAACGGGTTATCGGATCCAAAACCCGACCCGATAGCTTAACGGCGTTCCGTTACGGTGGATGCCACGTGTCAGTCACCCTTGACGAAAGCACTTCTGTGACGCGCGATTTATCGTCATGGAAGTGGACACTTCCGTGATGATAATTTTGGTAATGCCATGGAACACTTCTACGATAGCACAGGTATGACTATCTTGATTCTGTCATAAAATCGTCATGGATGTACATGCATGACAAAAAACGCGACCTACTGTGACAAACACGTATCATCACGGAAGTGTATTTTTTTTGTAGTGAAGGGGTTGTCAATCCCTTCACGGTTATTTGCAACGTGAGATCTGATAAAGATGGATAAACGGTAAAGTAATGTTTCTGGTATTTTTGGTTTATGGAACGGAAAGTAAAAGATTGCAAGGAAAGTAAATCGGAAACGGAAATTGTAGATCAGAAACTTATATGATGGAAAATAGACCCGGGGGCCATAGGTTTCACTAGAGGCTTCTCTCAAGATAGAAATTATTACGGTGGGTGAACAAATTACTGCCGAGCAATTGATAGAAAAGCGCAAAGTTATGACGATATCTAAGGCAATGATCATGAATATAGGCATCACGTCCGTGTCAAGTAGACCGAAACGATTGTAGATCTACTACTATTACTCCACACATCGACCGCTGTCCAGCATGCATCTAGAGTATTAAGTTCATAAAGAACGGAGTAACGCCTTCAAGAAGATGACATGATGTAGAGGAATTAACTCAAGCAATATGATGAAAACCCCATCTTTTTACGCTCCATGGCAACAATACAATACGTGCCTTGCTGCCCCTGCTGTCACTAGGAAAGGACACCGCAAGATTGAACCCAAAGCTAAGCACTTCTCCCATTGCAAGAAAAACCAATCTAGTTGGCCAAACCAAATCGATAGTTCGAAGAAACTTGCAAAGATATCAAATCACGCATAAAAGAATTCAGAGAAGATTCAAATAATATTCATAGATAAGCTGATCATATATCCACAATTCATCGGATCTCGGCAAACACACCGCAAAAGAGTATTACATCGAATAGATCTCCAAGAACATCGAGGAGAACTTTGCATTGAGAATCAAAGAGAGAGAAGAAGTCATCTAGCTACTAGCTATGGACCCGTAGGTCTGTGGTAAACTACTCACGCTTCATCGGAGAAGCAATGGTATTGATGTAGAAGCCCTCCGTGATCGAATCCCCGTCTGGCAGGATGCCGGAAAAGGCCCCTAGATGGGATCTCACGGGTACAGAAGGTTGCGGCGGTGGAAAAGTGGTTTCGTGGCTCCCCTGGAAGTTTTTGGGATATATGAGAATATATAGAAGGAAGATCTAGGTCAGGGGGTCACCGAGGGACCCACAAGGTCGGGGGCACGCCCTCCACCCTTGTGGCCGCCTCGTGGCTCTTCTGACTTGCACTCCAAGTCTCCTGGGTGTTTTCTGGTCCAAGAAAAATCATCGCGGAAGTTTTATTCCGTTTGGTATTCCTTTTATGCGAAACTCTAAAACAAGGAAAAAACAGAAACTGGCACTGGGCTCTGGGTTAATAGGTTAGTCCCAAAATCATATAAAATAGCATATTAATGCATATAAAACATCCAAAATAGATAATATAATAGCATGGAACAATAAAAAAATTATAGATACGTTGGAGACGTATCAATACGGCCAACACCGAGGCGCGCGTGATGCTCGACAGCGCTTGAAGACAAACCGCGGCCCGGAGCTCGTCCTTCAACCCCAGGAGGAACTGCGTGATGAAGAACTTGGTGTTGATGGACGGATCCAAAGCCAGCAAGTGGTACATCTGTTCGTCGAAGGCGGCGCGGTACCCGGTGACGGTGCGTGTCTGCCTGAGTTGGAGTAGCTTGTGCATGACCACCTCAAACTTGTCCGTGCCGAATTCCTCAAGGACCGCCGTGGTGAAGAGCTCCCACGTGATCTTGCGGTGTGTTTGCCGAAATGCCTGCAACCAGTGCGCGGTGGCCACCCAGTGCTGCGATGCAACCTTGTAGAGCGAAGTAGGCGAGGCAGTGATCGAGCCACAAATATGGCGTGGTGCCGTCGAACTTAGGGAAATCGTGCTTCGGTGGCTTTGTGGTACTCATTGTTGTTGTAGCCCGTTGGTGAAGAGGCGGTCGACGTCGCGAGGAAGCCGCCGTGCGGGGGAACTGGGATGAGCGGTGGGCGATTATCCCTCAGACGCGCGTGGGAGGAAGACGGGCGGACCGAATCTGGGGCGGGACGCGGCGACGGTGGAGGAGGTGGTGGTGGTGGCTGCTGCTGCGACGCGGGCTGGTGTAGCAGTGTGGTGACCGAGCCCACCGGGGACGCCGAGCCCTCGACCGCCTTGCGCGCCGCGTCGGCGTCTGCCTGGGTCAAATCGATCTGCTTGGCGAGCCCGCGCACCTCCTGCGTGATCTGTGCGTTGAAGGCGGCCTGCATCTCGATCTGCTTGTCGTGCGCGGCCTTCTGCTCATCCACCTTGGCGAGGAGCGACTTGAGCATCTTGGTGATGTTGCTGTTGCCCTCGTCCATGGTGGCCAGCACTTGCTGTGTCGCCGCCGAAGCTTTTTGGGGCGCCGTCGCCCTGCTCTGGAAGAGATCGAACCCCGCGACGGATTTCGTGCGGCTTGCCGGAGCTGCTCGCACCGGCGCGGTGGATGTTACCGATCTGCGACCAACAACAGGGAAGAAAAAATTCTGGCGATTTGGCTCTGAATACCAATTGTAATGAACCAACAGAGAGGAGGGGATCGGGATCGGGTAGGTGAGGAAATAGAGGAGAGGAGGGGAGACTTGGAGAGGAAGAATATACTTTCAGAGGGATGATTAGATGAGAGTACAGTCTCTCGATCACGCGTGCCTCTTGCTGCCACATGCGGCAAGCTTTAAACCTAAGTCTCTTTCATACACACGCACACCTACAGATGGGGCCGATCGCGGTTGCCAAGTCACACTGGACAAGTGGCCAGGTGTGACACATGCCAAAGAAGCAGAGAAGGGGAAGACAGAGGTGGCGGCGGGCCGGCGGTGACAACGGGGAGAGAAGAGCGGACGAGAACGGAGTTGGGATGGCGGCGGAAATCATCCAGGAGCCGCATGGGAACTCACGGGGCGCTAGGGTTTTCTTTCCGCATAGAAGCACTTTCGTCGTACGTACATTCCGAAGTGTATACGTGCCTCCGGCCGAAGCTTATTGTGTGTTGGTCCAGAGAAGCAAAACATGTGCCGTGCAGCCGTCCGACCTTTCCAGCTCGGTTCCATGTTCCTTCTCTCAAGCCAACGAGATCCACCTGTAGGCGCACGCGCTCGCAGAGTTGTAGCCATCGCCGTTCGTCCTGTACTTGAACGGCCAACGAAAATTCCAAACTCCACACTCTCTTTGACGGAAAGGAAAACGGGCCAACAGACGAGGCGCTGCGGGAAACCGTCGTTGCTCCTTCCGCCGCTTCCTCGGCTCTTCGCCGCGCTTTCCCCCCTCCACCGCCTCTCTCTCTCTCTCCTCCCCGCGGCAACCGATCCGGCCCGACCCGGCTCGCGATGCGGTGGAGGCCGCGCAAGCTGGGGCTCTGGGCCGCCCTCCTCGCCGCGGTGGCCCTGCTGGCCGTCGGCGGCGGAGGCGGGGTGGCGGCCGCGGCGGGGGCGGAGGAGGCCTACGTGACGCTGCTCTACGGGGACGAGTTCGTCCTGGGCGTGCGCGTCCTCGGGAAGTCCATCCGCGATATGGGCACCCGCCGGGACCTTGTCGTGCTCGTCTCCGACGGCGTCTCCGACTACTCTCGGAAGCTCCTCGAGGTATGCGCGCACATCTGTGCTTCAGTCGACAAGTCAGCGGGATTGGTACTATGAGCTTGCGTGCTGATCGGTTCTATGTGTTAGTTTAATGTTGGACCGGGCCACCGAGGAATTTGGCATTAAAATGAATGATCTACAAGCTGGAAGATGGAGCTCGCAGCTTATGTTTCTAGTTTGAACTTAGGCTCGTCTCTCTCTCGTACTTCAGTAATTCACTTGTGCAGTTGTGCTTCATCATGATGTAGAATCAAATAACTGTGCGTGTACTGTGCAGTAATTTCTCATTGGTGCAGAAAGCTCACGGATAGAAATACAACCCATCTCAATTCTCAAATTTACTTGCATTTTTGAAGTGCATGCTTTGGCACTTAACTGACGAGTGCATCTATCTTTTCCTGCAATATGTGTAGTGTGGTGTGAAGATGAAGTGTAGGGCTGGGAACAAACCCTGTGAATTGTGACTGCGCAATATTGGTGTAGTGAGTATGCTGATGAAGCAAACTCGTTTTACAGGAACACAAGTAAATATTTGACACATTTAGTAGGTCTAAGGAAATCTGTTAAAAGGAGATATGGTTCTATTTGTGTCAATCCCAGGATGAGTGTAGCAGTCATTAGTACCACTATTTAGAGGGAAGACTATGATGGTGCAAATCCATCCGCTCTGGTAGACTTTACGGGATTTTAAGTTCATTACTTCATTTGGTAGATTGTGGCTGTGAGGGCATTTTTATTTCTTTCTAATCTAATCTTTGACTACAGTAAGATTAAGGAGTACCTACGTGTTATCATAATAAATACTTCAGCAGATCCCCGCCTGATTTGCTTTAAATCATATTCCCCACCCACACAGTTTCTACACTTTGTGATCAGGGTCTTAAGTTCACCTGCGTCTATGGAATGCCCTTTTAAGTTATAATGAGGAAGCTTAGGGCATCTCACTTAATATGGATCACCAAATATCCGCGGACAGCCCAACCATCCAACCGTATTCATCAAATCCGGACGAGTAAATTGCAAAACACCACCACAATTGGGTCCAAGTTATCAATGCTTCAGGAAAAAACCACCAGAAAACATGCATTTTGGTGTTTCACGACTTTTGCGCAATTGTGGTTGTTTTTGCAATTTACTCAATCCGGACTGTAGGCTATGACTGACAGTGGGCCAGGCGGACTGAGAGGAAAAGGAGATGACTAGGACACATGGGCTGTACGAATATGTGGTCCAACTGACAGTGAGCCAGACGGACATCTGGACTCCCGCAAACCTCCCCTCGATTTGGTGCCAGTTTGTAGGATTTTGGACGTCCGGACCGGTCCAGACTGATTTGGTGACCCGGGTTGGATGGCTAGAAGTGTCTGGACTGTCCGGTCCGGACAATTTGGTGACCCGCGTTGGAGTTGCCCTGAGAGCTTGAGAGGTTGTAGGGATAAGACACCGGAGGAGGGGCTGTACTCTACACTTTGGTGAGTGATCAGGTGCTGTGAATGGTGGCAGGGAATAGACAGAGAAACTAGAGGGGTAGGTTAATGCTCTAGGAAGTGACTAGTCGTTCTTGTTCTTGTTTAAGACTCATATTGTGCAACACTTGATACTTTATTGGTACTCTCTTTGGTAATTTGAGAAAAATTCTAGAATCTACATCCCTCCTGTGTCTTCTTTGCTATACATACAAACCATATATACATGGGCCTCATGGGCCTAGCTCTAACACACAAAGATGATTGCTTACCTCTTATCACACCAAAGCTTCAATAGTCATCCCCTTGGTAGCCTTAACTCTGATAGCAGACCTCACGGTCATATCATCTCACTCAAGCATAACATAGCTCATTACTCCCTTAAGCTGTTTACAGGGACACTGCTGATTGTTTCTTGCTCCTCTAGGATACTAGATTTCCACCAAAAACAAAAAAATATGTTTAATAACACGCATGCACGCACACGCATTATCTTAGCTCTGAGATTATATTACGTCAGTGGTTAGCGATTCAGAGTATGTATAAAAATAAAAAAATATCGAAAGGTTATACCTTAAATACTGTATCATTAGAGCTTTATGTGCCTAAAACCTCCACGGCCATCCACTAACTGGAAACAGGTCCTAAGTGAGATACAATGTGGACCCTGTTATAGTTCTTTACTTTGGAATTTGACATGATTTTTGGAGGCAACTTCACTCAGCAGACCAAAGAGACCCAGCATTGTCTTTATTTTTGTGACATCAATTTTTTTTCAAATTCTGTTGCAGATTAGTACCCACTTCATTTTTGATATATGACAGGCTGACGGTTTTATAGTGAAGCATATAGTATTGCTGGCGAATCCTAATCAAGTGAGGCCAACAAGGTTTTGGGGTGTGTATACCAAATTGAAAATATTCAACATGACTACCTATAGAAAAGGTATGCTTGGACAACACTTCATCTACTCTTTCATGATTATTTTTATTTTTGTTTCATATCTTTTTGGTTTAATTAGATATATGCTATTCTGATTCAGTTTTACTTTGTTATTTTTTAGAGGTAATAACACCAATGGTGCTTGAACTTGCCACGGATGTTCACTTTAGTACCTGAACTTGAAAAATACGCCGAACTGGTTCTAAACTTGACATTAACGTGCAAATATGGTGCTAATCCCATTTGTAGACGTAAAGTGTGCTGAGGTGGCACACTCCATTTTTACAGACAAAAGAGGATTTTAGTTTAATATTATGTTGTACACAAAATAAATATATAGACGTGTTCAATAAAATAACTTACTAAAAATGTTCCTGTAATTTTTGAAATATGCGCTTATAATTTTGAAAATACTATTTTAAACATAGTCAATACAAACATTTTTATAAATGCATGGGTTATAATTTAATTTATAAATATTTAGGGATAACAACATTTACTAAATATTTACGAATATTCACTGCTGTATAA
>NC_057811.1:320556963-320565159 GCF_018294505.1 Triticum aestivum
CAGCTAGCCGCCGGCGACGGCGGTGACGGCCACCGCGCCGCGCCTGGCCGCCGGCGATGGCGGCGACGGCCACCGCGCCACGCTTTCTCTTCCTCCCCTTTTTATTTTCTCCATCTGTGACAGAGACAGAGGGGAGACGCGTAGCCGCGCCCTTCTGTGCTCCCCTTGCCCGCGACAACGGCGGAGCAGTCCTGCAGCGGCGCCATTGCTATCCCCCTCGCCGGTTGCGCGTTCCCCTTGTGGTGAGCGCGCCGCCGTCGAGCGGTTTAGCCGCGGTGCTCTTTTCCCCTCTCGGGGTATTGTTCTTCTTCCCGGATCCTCGGCATGCCGATGCGATTCGGGATCTAGAGGAACGGCGCGGCCGGTGCGGCGGCGCTCTGTACTGCGAGATTTCTTTGCCCTTCTTTTCCCCTCTTTTTTGTTTTTGGGGTTAGGGTTCTTGGGCGGGGGGAGGAAACTTTCTTTTCTTTGTTCACTTACCGAAAATATCAACACAAGAAAGGCTCTGATACCATTGTTAGATCCATCGGGATCACATGTGTTGGATATCCACGGTAGTTGCGGGATCAGATGGGGTATTACCTTCACCTTGGGTTGATGAACTCACGCCGTTGGCCATGGCGGGACGGTGACGGCGGTGTGAGCCTGTGTGTGTGTGTGTTGTGGCGGCTGCAGTGGCAGAGAAAGGGAGAGGTGGTGGCGGAGCTTCCCGTCAGCACTGCACTAACCCTAGATCGGTAGGGGATGTAGGTGGGGTGTACAGCATCGCGACGAACCTCGTAAGTCGAGCCGCCGGCCCCCACCTCTTTATATAGTGCAGGTGACAGGGGCCCGTCAACCATAGTCGGTTGAGCGCCCCCGATCAGGGCGCAGATCTAAGGGCCCGGTGGACCGTTGGGCCCACACGATGGAGATCATCCTAACAAATCATGCCTGTTGAGCTCGTAGATCAACGCCGCTATCACGCCGGTCAAGCTCACGATGAACGCCACGATAGCGAGCAGGCAGCAGCATCCGCTTTCGTCACCGTCTTCTTCCGCCATGCTGGAAAAAGAAACAGATTTTCCTGATCGATCCTCGCGTGCTCTTTGATCAGGAAGGTGGTTCGGCGATATATAAAGGAGAGGTAATAACACCAATGGTGCTTGAACTTGCCACGAATGTTCACTTTAGTACCTGAACTTGAAAAATACGCCGAACTGGTTCTAAACTTGACATTAACGTGCAAATATGGTGCTAATCCCATTTGTAGACGTAAAGTGTGCTGAGGTGGCACACTCCATTTTTACAGACAAAAGAGGATTTTAGTTGAATATTATGTTGTACACAAAATAAATATATATACGTGTTCAATAAAATAACTTACTAAAAATGTTCCTGTAATTTTTGAAATATGCGCTTATAATTTTGAAAATACTATTTTAAACATAGTCAATACAAACATTTTTATAAATGCATGGGTTATAATTTAATTTATAAATATTTAGGGATAACAACATTTACTAAATATTTACGAATATTCACTGCTGTATAATTTGGATCATATTCTTATTGTTTATATAATGTAAATATAATGAATGAGTAAATATTCATATATACATTTTAAATTATACAAACATTTTCTTAAACAACATACTTATGAATTATAAAAAATGTGAGTATAATTACTTAAATGTTTGAATAATGCAAATAATGTTTATGAACTTTAATTTTAAAATTATTGGTATTATTTTATATTGTATAAACATTTTTAAAATTCATATATATTATTTCAATTATATGAATGTTTTTAAAATAATACGTATATGAATATTTATTAAAAGTTAGTGTTTTAGTTGCATGTATAATATTTATAACTATTAATGCCACACGAATAGTTGAACTTTATGTGTATTACTGTGATTTAAAATTTACAGACTTTTTATAGAGTTTTTTAGGAAAAATTAACATCTGTTAAATGGGCCACACAGACTACAATCCAGTACCTCAAACTTTTTCGGTGGAGTGTCTAGCACGGCTCACTTGATCACTTGACGTCGCAGGTTTGATCGCTGTCTGTCAGACATATATTCAACTAAAATCTTGTTTCGTCTCTACAATTAGACCACCTTGCCAGATTACGGTGCCACGTCAGCACACTTTACGTGTATAAATGGTTTTAGCACTGTATTTGCGGTAATGCCAAGTTTTAGAACCAGTACGGCGTATTTTTCAAGTTCAGGCACTAAAGCGAACGTCCGTGGCAAGTTCAAGCATCACTGATGTTATTACCTCTATTTTTTATTATTGTGACACAACACGTTTCTCATAGTTTACTGTTTTCCAGTTGTTTATCTTGACGCAGACACCGTTGTAGTGAAAAGTATCGAGGATCTTTTCAACTGTGGAAAGTTCTGTGCAAACTTGAAACATTCTGAGAGAATGAATTCTGGAGTAATGGTTGTTGAGCCATCTGAAACTCTTTTCAAGGATATGATGAGCAAAGTTGACAGCTTACCTTCTTACACGGGAGGTAAGTGCATTACCGTACTTATCGTGCATGTTTTTCTTGCTATTTTGTTTCCCTTTTTCTTTTTGAACTAGACTTGAGTAACTCATTGCTCTATATTCCTCCAACTGAGAATGACCCTGCACCTTCTGTCCTTTGGGACATGGTATGTCAAGGAAAACATTAGTCCTTGTTTGAGTAATCGAGATGAACAATATGAAGAAAGTGCTTTTGCTACTCAATATTTGTATTACTTGCTTAGAGATTTCTGCATACTCTGGGAACCTCTTTTCCCTCAATCACGTGATAGTTGGAGCTTTCAGTAAATTTAGAGGAGCTGTTGGTGCTGCATATGTACATATGTGAAATGTGTTTGTTGTTGTCCTTTCTGTTCTACCCCTATCATTTTTTCATGTTTTATATCTTTTTAACACTGAATTAGTATATTGACTTGATCATGCAGGAGATCAAGGTTTTCTCAATTCTTATTATGCTGAGTTTGCCAATTCCCGTGTTTTTGATCCCAATAAACCTTTAACGCCTGAACCTGAGACGCAACGCCTCTCCACGTTGTACAATGCTGATGTCGGTCTTTACATGCTTGCGAATAAGGTATATACTATGCACTCACATATTGATCATATATTTGTTTTGCATTCTCTGATACTGACATTGTTGTTACTACCCTTCCCCGGACCCTACGCAAGCAGGAGCTACGTGCACCGGGCTGCCCCCTTACTATTACATTTTTTAGGCAGCATAACATTAGGTGCCCTGTATACTCAATCCATCATTCAAGTTTATTCTCTTGTGTTAACAAAGAAAAAAAAATCTCCTAGAATTCTAGTAATACATATTAGATTATCTTTTATCCTGGAGTATGTACATATTCAAATATGTTAACAATACATTGAAAAGGTTTTTATTCGCTAAGCATTTGATGTTCTGTTTGAAGCCTTCTATCGTATCTTATTTGATGTTCTGTTTGAAGCCTTCTATCGAATCCTCACTTCCTCCTCTATGTATATGCCAAGGGGTTTCTTCCTCTTCAGCCTTCATTTTACGTGTCTTCGGAAAATTCAACTTAACCTAAAACTGACCGAACCTAATTTCTGACTTGGTTAGAAGGAATACACCTATTATTTTGTGAAAAACATATGGAACCAAGTTTTGTTTTCTGTTTTTACGTATAACAGTATGATTGGAAGCATCTCACCTGTTGATTTTCCAAATCCCGGCCCTTTCCTGTGGATCTGCCTACTGGCAGTAACTGGCTTCCTGGCAGCGGTTCTTCCATCCCTGTTTTTGAGATAGTGTTGTCTTATGTTTCTGTAGAGCTTGATTAATGTACAAATGTGGCATTAGTGCTCAAAGCACCAATGTTTCAGATTTTGAAACAAACTTTTCAATATCGCACTAACACTATCACGAGATTTAGGACACAAAATCCTTGCGTGAATTTGTTGTCACATACCATCGATGCCCACCTGTTGATTATTTGTGAAACTCACCTTCTTACATTTGCTTCAGTGGATGGTCGATGAGAAAGAACTTAGGGTTATTCACTACACACTTGGACCTCTTAAGCCGTGGGACTGGTGGACAGCTTGGCTTGTTAAACCAGTAGCTGTATGGCAGGTAATAAGCTACTTCTCGTGTGGTTCAAAATGAAACGTTAAGTAGCAGCATGATACCAATGAACTTGTGTTATTTATGGTTGCAGGATGTTAGGCAAAATCTTGAAGAATCTCTTCCTGGAACTGGTGGAGGGAAAAACCCTCATGACCAGTTGGTGGTCAAAATTCTCTTCATTCTTCCCTTTTGCATGCTGTTATGTGGTTATTATGGGTCATGCTTTCAGGTTAAAGTCCTTTTCTTGCTGAAAATATTTCCTTTAATTTCATAGATATTTGCACTTAAAAGCTGATGCTTGTTTTATGTTTTTTTGACAGACTAATAAGGAGCTGTTGAGTATGAGAACTCTGTGTGCTTTTGCTAGACAAGCTCGCTATAAATACAAATCTGAAGAGGCACTTCCATCTTATTCAACAGTTGGAGTGGCTTCATCTTCCTTTGGTATATCAAATCAAAAGGTTGGTTCCTTTTCAACTGTAAATGGTGGATTGTAATTCTTGCTACTAAATAAGCACACAATGGTGTCTTGCTATAGCCAATTGAGTAAAGTTAAAGAATATAAATGGCCATTATTGTCCTATAAGAAAACATTTTTTATCAATTTTCCCTAGCCACTTTTAAGTAGTAGCCCTTTATGTGCTGTTAGTAAATGCTAGCATGCTAAACAGCTGTGGCATCAATATACCATTCAACCTTCTTGTTTATGATAATAATTTCGTCTATTGGAAACCTGTAGATTCATATGAATGGCAAGGTTTTGTTTTCTTAAACAAACTATTCAAGTGTTCACATGGTCACAGACAGAGGAGCTATCTTTATACCGCTTTCACTATTTCAATTTAGTCCTGACTATGATCACACGTATCATATCTCGTTCCATCTTTCTAGTAAACAAGGTTACATTCATGACCATATCTTGATGACTTCTTAACTCTCGCAGTTATCTACTGGAGCACATCTGAAGTTGCCTTCTTATTTTGGTGCAATCGCTGTGGTAGTCTGTTTCATTTGTGCATTGATATCTCTTGCATTTGCCTTCCTTGTTATTCCACGGCAAGTGATGCCATGGACGGGTTTGCTGCTGATGTTCGAGTGGACCTTTGTGACATTCTTTTTGTTGTTCGGGGGCTACCTTCGTTTTGTATACAAATGGGGAAGTTTTAGTGCAAATCATGCTGGGTATGGCAGTTTGGATTCATCGGAGAATCATACTGGCACAGGTACGTTAGCTTCTAGAAATTTCGTGTCAACTTATAGTTTCTTGTTCAAGCTGAGCTAACGGATGCTCTGGTCTGTTTGCAGGCCATCAGGGGAATACGTCTGATTGTGACACAGCTTCAGCTTTCTATTGGATGGGGATGGCTACCATCTCTACGATAGCACCATTATCACCAACCGTCCTCGGCATAACTGCCATTTTTGCAAAGTAAGATACTAGGTGGCTTCTTGTCTATGTCTATGCTTCTTCATTTCAGGGTACGACAAAATAATTTGGCTTTAACTTGGAAATTCTTTTAGTCCGCTTTGAACCCGTCCAAACTGTACTCAGTTGTGATTAAATTCAAAATGTGGAAGTTGCTCCTGAGCATGAGATATCTTAATTTGACACTTCGCCATAGGACTTTTTACATGGACAATTGCAAGCTTTGCAACCGTGATGTTTTTGTCATGTGTTTGTACTGTCTTAACAAGATTCCGTTTCCTTTGGCAGACTTGGGTTGATGGTAGCGGGTGGTGTGGTGCTGGCGTCATTTATGACATACGCTTCGGAGCATCTGGCTGTGTCTGCCTTTGTCAAGGGTCAAAGAGGTAGATCGAAAATACCCGAGAGGTAGAAGCAATTTTTTTGTATTATGTGTTCCATGTGCCCATGTTGTATCATAAGTCTGTAAACACAATGTTCTATATGATTCATTTATTAGTAGAAAAATGCCCAGGAAATTGGATAGTTGCACTCATGTGCAACTTTAGTTTTAAGGTGTATTTCTTGTTTTAACTCTAGCTCTCGCAGCGAGTAAAGGGAATGGCAAAGCGACGCAAAACACACGCTCGACAGGAAACAACACCAAAGGAAAGCCAAACAAAGGTAAAGCAGACCTGGTGAAAATCAAAATGAACGAACAAAATCGTCAATCCCCTAGAGGGTTTCGTTTTCCCTCCGCCGGCGGTAACCTGGCCGAGAGTGGTTTCTCAGCTGATCTCGTCCTGCCTCTCGTCCGCCGTTTGTTTGGTCTCTCTTGGCTGATTGGAAAGGAAGACAGATTCAAGACGATATATGGCAGACGACGTAGAAGCTAGTGGATCTCATGAGACATGGAGAGTAAAAGCTAGTGGATCTCATGAGACATGGAGAGTAGACTCTGGATTGCTTAGTACTCCCTCCGTTCCGAATTACTTGTCGCAGGTACGGATGTATCTAGATGTATTTTAGTTCTAGATACATCCATTTCTGCGACGAGTAATTTGGAACGGAGGGAGTACATTGAATTTGTTCGAGGAATAAGTTGATGGCTTCGTGTGGGAGGATGAAGTGCCTGAGGTCAAGTCCAATTGGCTGGCTATTGCCAAAGTACACACAAAGTAACTAGGGTTTAGCCTGGAGGGGGCATTGTTCGACGACATGTGATCTGCATGATTCGCAAAAAAAAAAAAGACATGTGATCTGCATGGAATCTGGCAAGGGACGTCACCCCGAAGAAAGTGGATGGCAATTTGTTTACATTCCAATTCAATTGCTTCGCAGATTGGGGTAAGGTGTTGTACAGGGGTCGTTACATGAATATGACGGGCTCTCAAACCCTGGTTGATAAAGCTCGATAAAACCACGGTCTGGACCCAAATTTACAAGTTTTCGGCAACTTTTTGAAGGAGGAAGTAATTAGAGGTATGGCTAAAGGTATTGGTGTGGTTAAACCGTTAAGGAAGTCCAGATCAAGCTGAGCTTTGTAGGGCAGTTCGTGTTGAGTTAAGGTGAAGTTGGATATTAACTGGAAGTTGAGTCGTTTTGTGTCAATAACGAAGGATCAGAAGTAGGAATTTTTCCAAGTACGAGAAGCTATCGATTTTGTGGTAAATGTGGGCCGGTCGAGCATTTGTATCAAGAGCGCGATCGGGTGAGCATGATCCAAGCAAGCTTGAATAGGGAGATTTCATTATGGCTAGTGGAGGTAGAGGCTGTGGTCGAAGCAATGGCTATGGGCGAGGTGGTCGAGAACATGGAGGGAGATGGAGTGGTCAAACTGGATGGGGTTATGGCCGGCAGAGGGGATATTCAAACCCTACATATGATGAGGAGGACCCAAAAGTGGATACAAATGGGACAGAACTTGATTGAGCGTGGAAGGGGGAGGTTTGGAAAGGCTTGTTATTGTTTCTTTAGCTAAGGAGCTACCAAATAAACAGAACTAAGATCTGGAGAAGAACAAGAAGGTGGCTGCTATGGTGGGACTTTTTGAAGATGTCGATAACGTTGATAAAGAAATTGATGGTGATGGTACACCCTAGAAGTCATTTCGCAATAAGTGAAAGATTGGTGGCGGGGACGATGATATAAGTCAAAACAATGAGATATCAGGGAGCAATAGAAAAACTAAAATTGGAACTCTCAAAACAATGAGATATCAGGGAGCAATAAAAAAACTAAAATTAGAACTGCCACGGGTTGAGCTCAGCCCGAGCAGTTCGTGCGCTCCTAGAGGTACATAAGCAAATATAGTCGGATGTAACTTTCTTGTCTGAGACACATATGTTGAAAGCTAAGGCGGGAAAAATTCCGAGTCATACAGGGTTCCATCACATGCTTATTGATGAGAGTGATGTGAAAAGTGGCGATCCTTTGATGTTGTGGTGGAATCATGTGAAAATAACCGAGTTAAGTATGCCAAATCAACATATAGATGTTATCGTGGAAGAAAGAGAGAAATGGAGGCTCATGGTGTATACGCTGAGGCCCAATTAGGAATTCAAGGGAAGAACACAGAGAAATCAATGAACCTACATGCATTGTTCAACATCCCATGGATGGTCCTAGGGACTTCAACAAAATTTGATTAAATAGAGAAAAGGAGGGGGGG
>NC_057811.1:320885107-320899005 GCF_018294505.1 Triticum aestivum
GCCGCCTCCACCGGATCTGGGGAGCTCCGGCCTCCCCGTCCCTCCTCGCCGGCGCCCCGTCCCCTCCCTCCGGCGGCCTCCTCCCGCAGCTCCGGCGAGAGCAGCTCCGGCCCCGCCTCGGAAACCGCGCCAGATCTGGATCCAGCGAACCCTAGGTTGACCCCGAAATCCTCTAAGTCATTTTTCTGTCACAATATCTTTCTCTATTCATCACATCATAACTCTCTGCATATAGCTCTGTTTCGTACGTGTAATATATCGGAATGTTCGTCTCGAGATGCTCTTCATTTTGTTCCATTATGCCATGTTCATTTGAGTCCATATTGATGCCCAAATCTCTGATGCAAGAGTGCTTTATGCTGTTACCTGCTGTTACTTACCAGAACTTGAGGATTTGTTATTTTTGTTGCATTTGATGTGTGCATCTTATGGGCATGAGCTCTACATGTGTTTTGATGTATGCCATGCCGTCTTTACAGAGGTGTATGCCATGTAGTTTTTTGATCTCTGTGGTGACTAGCACAAGCATGCAAACTAGGCTTCGTGATGTTTCTGATTTCAGGGACAGTAATTTTACTGTCTGTGACTGCTGTTATTTTGTTGCTACGTATCCATGTGGCTACGGAGAGATCCATACTCCTTTTGGAGATGTTCAGTAAGGATGTTTTGTAGATATGGTTGTGCTCTATCCATCCATTCCCCTGTTTGCAATTATGGAGTGCCTTAGCATGTCTTAATCTTTCTCTACTTTTGCTATAAAATATTTCTGGCAGATTGTCTACATGTTATTCAATTTTGCCAAGCTTGTGGTAGTTGATCCATACATACTATGTATTTTCTCTTGCCAGGTATAGCTTCATAAACATGCCATCTTGCTGTAGGTATGCTTGTTTTGTCATGAATTGCTTTGTGGTGAGTGCATCAAGCTCACATAGATGCCTTCATGATACTGTTTCTGCCATGCTCTGTTTTCTGCCAAGTCTGGAACCTGTTAACGAAACTTGCTATGTTTACATGGTTGCCATCATATCTTCTGATCCTTTTTGGCTCATGGTCAGTAAGGGACTTTTGTTATATCCATTTAGTAGATTCATGCCATGCCTTGTTTTGCTATGTTAAGTTCTTGTAGCATGTTGATTGCTTGCTCTGAACATTGCTACCTGATGCTATTTCTGCCATGTCCAGTAATTTCACTAAGTCTGTGAACCTGATATATTTTGCACTTTTGTCATGCTTGTTTGAACCTGTTATGTTGTGATCTAGCCGTAGGTCATTGTTCATCTTTTGTCAAGCATCGTCTGTAGATTATTGACATATGCTTTGTTGCTATGTTGGAGTGCTGTAGCATAGTTACTTGTTGCATTCTAAGTGCTATCATGCTGTTAATCGCAGAATCGTGTCATTCTTGTTTTGCTTGCCATTTGCAAACCGTGCATCCGTTTCCGGTGATCTTTATATCGATTTCGACCGAAATCATCTCATCTTTCCAGTGGCATACTTGGTTTGCCAAGTTACTGCCTTGTTCATCCTTTTTCTTCCGGAGCACGCATATGCATCGCATACCACATCTCGCATATCATACATGTTTTGCATCATGTTGCTTGTGCATTTCCCGTGATTGATTGTGGTTCCATTGCTTGTGTTCTTGCTGTGGATAGAGCCGGGAGACGAGTTCGTGAACGAGGAACCTGTTGAGTACGCTTACGAGGATCAAGCTTTCGACAACTCTGAGAACCTTGCAGGCAAGATGACCATACCCTCGAAATCACTTCTATCTTTGCTTTGCTAGTTGTTCGTTCTATTGCCATACTTCGCTACCTACCAATTGCTATATATCATGCCTCCCATATTGCCATGTCAAGCCTCTAACCATCCTTTCCTAGCAAACCGTTGTTTGGCTAAGTTACCGCTTTTGCTCAGCCCTTCTTATAGCGTTGCTAGTTGCAGGTGAAGTAGAAGTTGGTTCCATGTTGGAACATGGATACTTTGGAATATCACTATATCTCTTATTTAATTAATGCATCTATATATTTGGTAAAGGGTGGAAGGCTCGGCCTTATGCCTGGTGTTTTGTTCCACTCTTGCCGCCCTAGTTTCCGTCATACCGGTATTATGTTCCTTGAGTTTGCGTTCCTTACGCGGTTGGGTGATTTATGGGACCCCCTTGACAGTTCGCCTTGAATAAAACTCCTCCAGCAAGGCCCAACCTTGGTTTTACCATTTGCCACCTAAGCCTTTTTCCCTTGGGTTTTTGCGAGCCCGAGGGTCATCTTTATTTAAACCCCCGGGCCAGTGCTCCCCTGAGTATTGGTCCAACCTGTCAGTCGCCGGCGGCCACCAGGGGCAACTCTGGGCTCGCCTATCGGAAGCTTGGACAATCCGGTGTGCCCTGAGAACGAGATATGTGCAGCTCCTATCGGGATTTGTCGGCACATTCGGGCGGCTTTGCTGGTCTTGTTTTACCATTGCCGAAATGTCTTGTAAACCAGGATTCCGAGACTGATCGGGTCTTCCTGGGAGAAGGTTTATCCTTCGTTGACCGTGAGAGCTTATGATGGGCTAAGTTGGGACACCCCTGCAGGGTATTATCTTTCGAAAGCCGTGCCCGCGGTTATGAGGCAGATGGGAATTTTTTAATGTCCGGTTGTAGAGAACTTGTCACTTGACTTAATTAAAATACATCAACCGTGTGAGTAGCCGTGATGGTCTCTTCTCGGCGGAGTCCGGGAAGTGAACACGATTTGTGTTATGCATGAACGTAAGTAGTTTCAGGATCACTTCTTGATCATTTCTAGCTTCGTGACCATTGCGTTGCTTCTCTTCTCGCTCTCATTTGCGTATGTTAGCCACCATATATGCTTAGTGTCTGCTGCAGCTCCACCTCATTACACCATCCTTTTCCTATAAGCTTAAATAGTCTTAATCTCGCGGGTGTGAGATTGCTGAGTCCTCGTGACTCACAGATTCTACCAAAACAGTTGCAGGTGCCGACGATGCCAGTCCAGATGATGCAACCGACCTCAAGTGGGAGTTCGACGAGGAACGTGGTCGTGACTATGTTTCTTTTCCTGATGATCAGTAGTGGAGCCCAGTTGGGACGATCGGGGATCTAGCATTTGGGGTTATCTTATTTTCATTTGGATTTTGACCGTAGTCGGTCTATGTGTGGATCTTGGATGATGTATGAATTATATTTATGTATTGTGTGAAGTGGCGATTGTAAGCCAACTCTCGTTATCCCATTCTTGTTCATTACATGGGATTGTGTGAAGATAACCCTTCTTGCGACAATACCACAATGCGGTTATGCCTCTAAGTCGTGCCTCGACACGTGGGAGATATAGCCGCATCGTGGGCATTACATGATCTTCGATATAGTCCCCTTCCGCAGTGGCTATCACGCACTGCTCGGACGAACTGCATTTGCTCGATTCAATGCGGTGCCACACTATGCTTACCTCAAACTCAAGATGCCCGGAACACGCGGTGTCATAACAGCCAATGGAAACATGGAACGCTCCCTCCATACCGAGGAGCACACCGCGGCCCTGGCAGTAGAGGTACAGAGTGGCCTTATCAAGCAGAATATTAATTCAGCGGCCAAGCTCCCGGACACTGTCAAACGAGTCCGGACTACTCTGCAGCAGGACACCCCAGCTCGTCATGAGCTTGACTAGCAATTCAGCCTCCGTCTCAGTCCTGACCAAATGGTGGCGTACGTACCGCGCATACATAACTACGCACTCAAAATACCATGGGCAACGACGGAGGCACAACTTGATAGTGGTCCATAATACGGCTCGACCTTCCTCGGACACACTTACTTTCTGCTTTCTTTTTATCCTTTTAGTTTTCTTTTCCACAGGCCCCTCACGACGGCCCGAGCATTGATCCTTTCGAAGGATGGATATACCAAGATGGCAAGCAGCATAAACGTGTGGGGGAATCTCTAGGTGTTCTTCTGGACGATCACTCTACCTGTTTTCCGGAAAGGCACACAACTCCCCCTTGGTCTTGGCATGTTAAATAGCCATGTTGCTCATCGCACTATTTTTACAAATACGCTTTGACGTATTGATCAAATTATAATGGAAACAGTTTGCGGCCCAACTTATGGGGCACTGGCTTACTACTTCATTCTATTTTGCTGTTCTTATAGATTGCACCCGTACACTCTGGTACGCTTTCGTTTGCCAGGGGCTTCATTGCACCCCATACTATGGCATAAAGTCCGAACACTTTTTATAGTATAGTTCGGCACCCCGAATTTAGCATTATATGCATCGGCTCCGAATCATGTATTTGGTCAATAGTTGGGTTGCCCGACTCCTGTGCTTACTACCTTATGTTCCGTCCTATCGGCTAGGGTAGTAAAGGGAGAACTACTGCGATTGTGTTTCTGGTTTATCCGAGCAAACACCTCAGTAGAGAAAGCCGAAAACTGACTGTCATGATGCGGCGAGAGCCGGTCAGCTATCCGGAGGTTAAAATCTCTCGCGCTTTTTTCCCACATTATGCGACGGATCGGCCTTCACCCGATCAGGTGTCTACAACACCCTAGTCCAGATTAACAAATATTAACTAGGGGTTGTGCCTACATTTCTATTGTCAAACTCCTATGGTTAAGTGAGGGTGATAAAGCCACATAGTCCGATTGCCTGGTTCGCTGCGCTAAACACCTCCTTCAAGGACAAAAATCTTGGATCAAGAGTGTTTAGGTTTCAACCCGAACACCCCCGTACTACCTACGTGGGGGCTGAAGCCGACGACTGGCCAACTCTCAGATTTAATAAAACGGTCGCACAAGAGGTTAAATTTGAAATAAACAGCAAGCATTATATTACATATCGGCCTTATTCTCATAATACAGGATGGGATACCATGAATGTATTTATTCAAAGATAATATCTTTTGAGCATTGGCCCTCTACAATGCGGGATCCCTCCAGGACATCATCAAAATATCGCTCGGGCGTGCGGTGCTCCTTGCCCACGGGCGGTCCCTCGGTCGCGAGCTTAACGGTGTTCATCTTCGCCCACTGCACCTTGACGCAGGCGAAGGCCATCAGCGCACCTTCGATGCAGACCGACCGTTTGATGGCATCAAACCGAGGGAAGGCATTGACCAGCCGCTTCATGAGCCTGAAGTAGCTGTTGGGTATGGCTTCAGCAGGCCATAAACGGATTATCAAATCCTTCATGGCCAATTCGACCACCCTATGCACTTCGATCAGCTGTTTCAGCTGATCGCTAAAGGGCACTGGATGCTCTGGCGCAAGGTATTGAGACCAGAACAGCTTCTCCGTTGAGCTCCCCTCTTCGGCCCGGAAGGACTCTGCAGCGTCAGCAACACTGCGCGGCAGATCCGCAAACGCTCCTGGAGAACTCCAAATCTGAGTCAGTAAGAGGTACCTTTTCTTCACATATTTGCTCTGCATAATAAAGGCCTTACCCGCCGCGATTTTCCTGGCCTCTTGGATCTCCTGGAGGGCGCCCTGGGCCTCGACCCGGGCATCTTGTGTGCTTTGGCGGGCCTTAGCAAGTTCAGACTCTTGGTCCGAAATCTTGCGCTCCAAGGACTCACACTTCTTTACGGCATCCTGGAGCTCCTGCTGGACCTCCCCGACCCTTGCCTCGTGCTTCTCATGGGTGGCTTGTTCCTTCGCCGCTCTCTTTTGGGCCTCGGCCAGCAACTTCTCGAGAGTCTCCACCTCGGTCCCAGCTCCTGCGCAATATCATGATCACATGATCAATACAAACAATTCGTATCTTTCTACACCTAAAATAGACCATTGCACACCTTGCTGGTCCTCTAGTTGTTTTTTCATGCGGCCGGGCTCTTTCTCGGCCTGCTCCAGATTCTGCTTCAGCTTGGAGACTTCGGCAGAATGGGAGGTCGCAGCCAGCATCGACGCCTGTTTATTCACATAGACATATATGGTTAGTCTAGTGCGAAAATTATTTGATCCTCTGTCCGGCTTTTCTTTTCGAACACTGGACAGAGTTGCAGGGGCTACTGTCTATACTATGACATTCTTTTTACATAATTACATACCTCAAAGCCTGTTAGAAGGCTGGTGCAGGCTTCGGTCAGTCCGCTTCTAGCGGACCGAACCCTCTCAACCACCGTACCCATAAGGGTGCGGTGCTCTTCAACAATGGAAGCACTTTGCAGTGCTTCCAGTAATGTATCCGGTGCCTCTGGATAGACAGAGGCCACCGGCGGAATAGGTGCACCTCCTTCTTGCGAAGGAGGTTGCTTACCCGATTCCGGAGCCGTATATGCCTCCGGAATAGTATTCGGCTGGGGGCTGAATTGGATGTTGCCCCCAACGCCAGTCTTCGGGGGGATTTGCTCCCCCATATGTCCGGTGGCCGAGGTATCACCCTTTGGCGCCACCCTGACGGCCTCCTGTTCCTCTCCCTTGCCTGGGAAGGTCCTTCGGGACAACACCTCGGTGTCGTCCGTGGCCCTGGGAGAGGAGGCCACCGGAAGTGATCCGCTGTCCATCACATTTGGATCCAGTGAGTTCCCCGAAGATGAGGATCACTGGGGGCGGGCGTGGGCCAGACTGCAGCACACGATTCGACACATTAAAACCTCAAAATAAATAAGTTGGATATGTGTGTACAAGTGCCCTGGAGTACTTACGATTCGCCCAGGGGCTTCTCCCTGGGGCGCCACTCGGAGCTGCTATCAGTGTCTAATGCGGGATCGTCCGCGAGGGAGACCTTCCCCTTCTTGGATGCCTCTGCCTCCAGGTTTGTGGAGGCCGCCCTTTTATTTCTTCCCCCCTTGGGGGGAGAGTTTCTTTCCTCCTCTTCCTCATCGTCGTCGGTGGCGGGGGAGGAATGGGTTTCGGCGTCTTCGGACGTCATGTCCGAAGTGCCTTTACGGCGGAGGCCACTTCGGGTCTCCCTGGCCTTCTTCTCCGGCGCCCGGTAGGGCGCCGGAACCAACATCTTCGTCAGAAGTGGGATTGCTGGGTTTTCGGGTAGCGGAGCCGGACAATGGATCCGCTCCGCCTTTGCTGTCCAGCCCTGAAAAGGCAGATAGGGAGGCTCAGACATCTTCCTTGAATGTACAGGTGAAGGATACACCTTGAAATACGAAAAACTTACCGGACTGGCGGGATGGGTCAGATTGTACCCACGGTCCTCGGTCGTCTTCGGCCACGTCTCATTGGCCTTGAAGAGCACCTTCTAGATGCCTTCGTGCGTAGTGCCGAAGAACTGTTGCAAGGTGTGGTGCTGGGCCGGATCAAACTCCCACAGATTGCAAGTTCGGTGCTGGCAAGGAAGGATCCGGCGAAATGGCGTCGCGAGCCTCTGTGACGTAGAACCACTGCTGCTGCCACCCTTTGACAGTCTCCACGAAGGTGCCTTTGGGCCACGTGACGTTGGACAATTTGCTCACCATAGCGCCTCCGCACTCCGCGAGTTGGCGGTCCACCACCTTCGGCTTCACATTGAAGGTCTTTAACCACAATCCGAAGTGGGGTGGGATGCGGAGGAAGGCCTCGCACACGACAATGAATACCGAGATGTTGAGGAAGGAATTTGGGGCTAGATCATGGAAATCTAGCCCGTAGTAGAACATGAGTCCGTGGACGAAAGGGTGGAGAGGAAACCCTAACCCGCGGACGAAGTGGGGGATGAACACCACCCTCTCATGGGGCTCCGGGGTGGAGACGATCTGCCCCTTGGCCGGAAGCCGGTGGGCGATTTCCTGTGCCCAGTACCCCGCGCTCCCGGAGCTTCGTGATGTCCTTCTCCATGACGGAGGAGGCCATCCACTTGCCTTGCGCTCCAGATCCGGACATGGTCAGAGTGCTTTTTTTGAGGCAGAAAGGATGAAAGCTTGGGCACTGGAGCTCGAGAATGGGTGGGCAGAGAGGAAGAAGGCGTGGATGAAAGGGGTGAATCCTTATCTCCTTATAAAGGCAGCGAATATCAAGCGCCTCCCCACTCGCCTTAAAACTCGCTTATTCCCCAAGGGCCGTGTAGACTGCGCGGTTGGATTACCCATGCCCGTATTGATGAGAATCCCGTAATAAGGGGACATGCTTTCTGCTTCGACAAGACATGCCAATGAAAACTGCATCTTGGAACATGGAGCGGGAGGCTAAAAAACGGTTCGAAATAATGACCGGGCAGGGACGTAATGTCTCACTACAAAAGTTGTCAGTAGATTGGACTCGTGAAATATTATACTCTCTGCGGTTGTGTGTGGTACTTGTTTTGTAGAGCCGGACATGTTTTATGTGTTCGAAGGCTGTTTTGGAGTATTCGGAGGAGGAACCCGCCTTGCAATGCCGAAGCCAATCTGCGCGCCGGACACATCGTCATTGAAGCCTGGTTCAGGGGCTACTGAGGGAGTCCTGGATTAAGGGGTCCTCGGGCGTCCGGGCTATGTGACGTGGGCCGGACTAATGGGCCATGAAGATACAAGATAGAAGACTTCCTCTCGTGTCCGGATGGGACTCTCCTTTGCGTGGACGGCAAGTTTGGCGTTCGGATATGTAGATTCCTTCCTCTGTAAACCGACTCTGTACAACCCTAGGCCCCTCCGGTGTTTATATAAACCGGAGGGTTTAGTTCGTAGAGGCAACAACAATCATACAAGTTAGACATCTAGGGTTTAGCTATTACGATCTCGTGGTAGATCAACTCTTGTAATCCTCATATTCATCAAGATCAATCAAGTAGGAAGTAGGGTATTACCTCCATCAAGAGGGCCCGAACCTGGGTAAACATCGTGTCCCCCGTCTCATGTTACCATCAACCTTAGACGCACAGTTCGGGACCCCTACCCGAGATCCACCGGTTTTGACACCGACAATCACCAAGCATGAAATCGTGAAGAAGCTTCTGAGATCACTTGACAGCTCATTTGACACTCTAGCCCTGATGATACAAGAACGTCCTGACTTCAAGGATCTCGATCCGTCTGACATACTTGAGAGACTCAACACACATGAGTTCCAGCTATTTGAAAAGAGAGACACCTATGGCCCCAACTATGGCCGAACCCGTGCTCTGAAGGCAAAGGTCGTTTCCTCATCTGAAGAAGAATCTGACTGCAGTTCTGAGGATCCTGAAGACATTGGAAATGAGTTAGCTATGCTCATGAAGAGGTTCCAGAAGTTCTCCAAAAAGAATCGCTTCAGAAAGTCTTCAAGATCCAACTCAAGAAATGATGAGGCTTCCTCTCGTGACCACAAGAAGAGAACATGCCACAAATGCAAGAAGCCAAGCCAATACATCTCTGAGTGTCCTCAATGGGACAAGGAATCTAAGAAGAAGAAGAAGAAGAAGAAGAAGGAGAGCAAGGAATATGATTCTGGCGACAAGAAGAAGAAATCCTCAAAGTCTTCTTCAAAGTCTTCATCAAAATCTTCATCTCACAAGAAGAGCTCATCCAGCAAGGCTCGTGCATTCATTGGCAAGGAAATGGATTCATAGGAGGAGTCCGCTTCTAAGGAGGAGGAGGTGGAGTTTGAGGAGGAGTCTGATTCAGGCGTGGCAAGCCTGGCTCTAGCTTTAGCATTTGTCGCCAAGTCCATCTTCAACACTGAAGACAATGGTCACGTCGCCGACACTGAAGCTGATGACGAGGACGACTCTGCTCTGACCTACTACTTCATGGCACGAGGTGCCAAGGTAAACTCACGCGATGCTTACTTTCAAACATCTAGTGAAGATGACTCTGAATGTGAATCCAAACCTAGCTACAAGACTCTGGCTAAAATTGCAACTGAACAACAAACTGGTATGGAACATATTCAAAAGTTGCTAAACAAAAGCGATGACCTGTTGGACGCGGAAATGAATCGAACTCAGTCCTTAATTGAAGACATTAAAAATCTTCATGTTAAGTATGAGGAACTTGAAAGTCGTCATGAAACACTCTCAGCTACTCATGAGAAGCTTTCCTATGATTATCTTCAAAGGAAGCAAGACCTAGAGAATCTGAGAGCATCTCATGAAGATCTTCAAAGGGAGAACGATTCACTTCACGCTCAACAGATCAGTTCTGCTCGGGAAGACGGGTTCCGGTAACCTCCCAACCAATGGAGACCCCCACCTCCACCTCCACCTCCACCTCCACCTCCACCCACGGTGAACTCCTCTAACTCCGGTGGCCATGACCCCTTCTTCTACACCATGGAAGGGCTCCTCCATTGGGACTTCAACCCCGGCCTCAAGGTCGAGGAACAGGTTCGTCGACGGTTCAAATCTTCGGTCCATTTCTCCCCTTCACCTACCTCCAAGGAGTTTTTCTTGGTGGTCACCTTCTTTTCTGCCTCCTTTACCCTATCTTGTGATTCGGTTGGTTTGGCACTCCAATGTTGTATTGGAGGGCATGCGTCCGGATTCAAGGTTGTTCATATTGGATCACAAAGTTCTCTGTTTTCTGTGGCCTCAAACAAGGTGGGTCACTTTATTTATGCCCTACGGGATAGAGTTTGGCCAGACTTCGTGTCCCATTTTGGTCTGTTTAAACAGCCTTGGACTGCTCCTTTTAATGGTTCTTATGGATGGAGCACGTCACATGAAATCCAGGCAATTGGATCACGTTCACCCAAGGCTGCTCGCCATACTCTTGGTTTTCTTGAGCAAAGTGCGGCCAAGGATGATTCATCTTGGCAGGAGTTGGCCAAATTTGGTTTCTCAAAGAACATCTCAACTAACTTATTACGTTCTTTTGATGATGTATCCTCTCATCGGGATGATCATGGTTCTGATCGTGTTCATGAGGAGCTTCCTTCGCGTGCATCTCTGAACTCGGAAACCTTACAATTTGGTAGTTTGGCATTTCCGCTATCCCTGGAGAATCATAATTTCCCTACCAAAAAATATTTTGGCAAGAATCGTAATGCACGCAATTGGTGCAACATTCCCCCACACATTTTGGAGGAGATCTTAGACTTACGGCAGGCTAATTATGAGGAGATCAATATCCGTCAGATCTTTGGTTTAAATGATCTGCCTTCCTCGGAGATCATATTCGAGATCCTTGGGGCAATGTTCCCGTTGTTTTGCTCAGGGTCACACGTCATCTAATTGCCATGCTATACTTTGCGGTTCATGCCATAACTTTGAGCGGGCTTGCTTATGTTTTCACCGGCCAAAGGGCCCAGCATCGCCAAATTGCACCATCTGCAACAGTTTGGCCCATGAACGTATTGGATGTCCGGGCCTTCTTTGGTGTTCCAAATGCCAGATGTTGGGTCATGTCGTGCAGCGCTGTGATTCCAAAAATATTGCACGATTTTTTTGGCAAAGAAAGAAGCTGGACCGGCAAGCGATCACCACCACAGATTACCTGCACTCCCTGCCCCAGTCAACAGCGCTGCCACGCGGATGTAAATCCCACCTTCCTAAGGGTACAAAGATTTGGCGTCCCAAACGTCTAGTGACTGACGTTGGGCCCTCCCCCACCAACTCGATTAGCCTGGCGATTCCGCTCCAAGCTCAGCACTAGTTCCCTATTCCGCCACCCCTGCCAGCCAATGAGCAGAGAGCCATTACCCTGCTTTGCACTTCGCCTCCTCCGGCTCTGACGAAAGTCTCACCCACCACCGCCATGGCCAACTTCCCAGTCAGGCCGTTCCAGTTTGTGCCGATGGGAGCGCAGATCGAGCGCAGACTGGAGAATCACTTGGCGCGTAATATGATTGTGGTGGATGACCCGCCACTCAGCCATGAGAGGTATGCTCTCGTCACCGTCACACCCCCGGTTCCTGACCATCAGAAACATCTAGTTCTCAATGAGATTGTCCGCATAATGGTTGAGGATTTCCATCTTGAGGTACCCGATGCTTTTGTTTATCCGATTGGGGTGGGGATGGTGGCGTTTGCGGATGTTGCTCTCAGAGATCAGTTTATTCTCGAAAGCCCGCATCAGTTAGATCCTGTTGATGATGATATGACTTTCTCATTTGTACCTCATGACGAGGGTGAAAACATGCGCCAGTGCCCATTCCAGTATGTAGCCTGGGTCCTATTCTTAGCCTTTCCTATGGACTACCAGACTGATCACTACATTAACAAAGCAGTGTCCTGTTTTGGCAAGTTGGATCTTTGGCACAGGCCGGGGCAGAACAAAGAGCGTGTGCTGGTTCGTGTGATACTTAGTAACATTGCACAGGTGCCCCATAGTCTGGTGGTAAAGTGGACTGGCACTTTGCCAGGCATGGGTCGATCTTGGTCAGTCCCTGTCTATGTGCTTAATGGAAGAGATACTATACCTGGCCTTGTTGGTAATGAAGATGATGCACCTCCCATGAATGCTCCCCCTACCCCTTTGAGTTGCCATACCTGACTGCTGCGCAACAGTGGACACTGGAACACCAACAACTGATGCAGCAGCAGATTGACGCTGCTTGGGAGCAGCAGGCTTCACAACAGCAGCAGTTGCAGTCGGACGGTTGGGGTGTGTGGCCAGCTGCACCACAACCTTTCAGTGGAATCAGTCTTCGCGCCTTGTTTCAGTATACTGGCCCCTCCCTCATGGATGGGGTGGAGCGGGAGAGCAATACTACTGATGATCCGCAAGATGAATGGTCGGTTTACTCTGACATCGAAGAAGCAGCTGACGCCTTGATCCATGGTCGCCAGTCTCCTGGCATGCAGTTTGTTCGAGCCACAGGCCGTCCACACGCGGTGCAGATTCAGTTAGAGGAAGGTCTGTCTTTTCTGGAGTTCCTCTGGCTGATCTCCTTTGGCAGGTTCACTAGATGTCTCGCTGCACCTGACACACCTGGCCAGAACCTGAACCATGGCATTCTGCCGCTCAATCCCCGCGCTTTTCTCTTGGCTGTCACTAGTGCTATCATTCAGGAAAGGTGTTCTGCGGGAGCCAACTTATCTCATCTGCATGATCTTCTCTACCGTTTTTCGGGCCCTTTTTTCATATCAGCTGAAACTTGGATGGAGTTTGCCCATCAGACCCATATGATCAGTACTGGACCTGACACTCTGATGCAAGGGGACTGTCTCATCGCATCACAGACTCATATGTCCTTGGCACATGATGATACTGAACTTTCTGCTGATGATAAGGGGTCTGAATATTTCAAGAACATGTTGGTGGGAGAGAAAGCTCCGATTGACACGGCTAGGCTGCGCCGTAGTAGCCGATCCACGAGGTATGATGGTTTTAAAGTGCCACAAGTCACTGATGTGAGGAAGGCACAATCCAAAGTCAAGCCCAGGGGGGCGCCATCAATTGCCTGTTCGTCTAAGGCCACTGCTCCATGTGCCAAGCTCGTTCTAAACCCGCTGGCTAGCACCACCGATGACTTGCCGCCGCCGACGCCAATTCACCAGCTGCAGTATGTGGGCAATGTCCTATGCGGAGTGCCGCCTGATGACCTCACCCCTCAGAAGCTCATGGCACCTGTTCGTGGGGAGGGAATGGAGAACCCCTAGCTTCAATGTCACCCAATAAACAGTGGAATATCCTTTGTTGGAACGTACGAGGGATCAATTCCGAGAAAAAACAGCTAGCGATCCGTAATGCAATCGATGTTAGTGGTTGTTCCGTAGTTTGCCTTCAAGAAACTAAACGTACTTCTTTTGATGCTTCGTTTGTTAAACTTTTCTGCCCTAAAAAGTTTGATATGTTTGCTTGGGTGCCCTCCTCTGGGGCGTCTGGGGGCTTAATCACTGTGTGGATGAGTTCAGTATTCACTGGTGTCTCGGTGTTCTCTGAATCTTTTGCTCTTGGCGTCAGGCTTACTTCTACTCAATCCGCCGATTCGTGGACTCTGGTCAATGTGTATGGTCCCTGTGCGGACCCGAATAGAGCGCTGTTTGTTTCGTGGTTGTTCGATATTGATATACCACATGGTGATGACTGGCTCCTCATGGGTGATTTTAACTTCATCAGAG
>NC_057811.1:320899449-320947846 GCF_018294505.1 Triticum aestivum
ACGCTAATGACATGTTGATCTTTAATGAATTCATCCGCAGGCAGTCATTGGTAGAACTACCAATCAAATGGCGATCGTACACATGGAGTAATATGAAAAATAACCCCCTGCTCGAACAACTCGACTGGCATTTCACTTCGATTGATTGGGCAGTTAAATACCCGAACACTGTTGTGCTACCATTGGGTAAACCCACATCAGATCATGTACCCTGCTATGTTTGCATCCAGTCCAAGATTCCAAAATCCAAGATATTTTGTTTTGAGGATTTTTGGATCGGGCAGCCTGGTTTCTTTGATGTGGTCCATCGCTCGTGGAACCGAAGCTGTTATGCCCCGAATGCTGCCGCGACCCTATGCAAAAAATTTAAGAACTTGCGATACGATCTGAAACAATGGAGTAGGAAGATCTCTAAGTTGTCTGGCCTAATTGAAAACTGTAACAAAATCCTGTTAGAGATTGATGGGCTGGAAGAAAGGAGGAGACTGTCTATCCCTGAAGTTAACTTTAGGGAGATTTTGAAAAAGCAACTTCTTCACTTGTTGGAGTGCAAGAAGCTATATTGGAAAAAGCGATGTACCGTCAGATTCTTCAAGTATGGTGATGGCAACACCAAGTTCTTTCATAGAGTAGCGACCGAGAGATTTCGAAGGAACAACATTGCTTCGCTGCGTCTGCCTGATGATTCGATTATCCATGATCATGTGGGAAAAGAGGCAGTACTCTTTCAGACGTACAAAGAAAGACTAGGGCGATCCAGTCGGACTGACATGCATTTTGACCTGCGGAGAATCATCAAGAAAGTGGAGGGGTTACAAGCCTTGTCGAGCCCTTTCACACGCAATGAGATTGACCAAGTGGTCAAGGATTTGCCGTCAGACCGTGCTCCAGGACCTGACGGTTTCAATGGCAGTTTTATTAAATCATGCTGGCATATTATCAAAGAGGATTTCTACCGCCTGTGCTCTGATTTCCATGCAGGTAACCTTGATCTCGAGAGCTTGAATTCTGGTTTCATTACTCTCATCCCGAAAACCCAATCGCCAGAGACAGCGAACGACTATCGCCCGATTACTCTCTTGAACTGCTGCCTCAAGATTTTAACCAAACTACTAGCTAATCGCCTACAGCATGTCATCCTCAAGATCATACACCGTAATCAGTACGGCTTCCTGAAAGGGAGATCTATACAGGACTGCGTGGCATGGGCGTTCGAGTTCATACACCAATGTCAGTCCTCGGGGAGAGAGGTGGCTATTTTGAAGCTTGATTTCGCCAAGGCATTCGATACCATCGAACATGCCCCCATGTTGGAGATTATGAAATGATGGGATTTGATGATCGTTGGCTTGGATGGATTAAATGTCTCTTCTCGGCGGCCAAGTCTGCGATCCTCCTCAATGGGATTCCGGGTAGACAATTCTTTTGTTTTAGAGGGGTGCGTCAAGGTGATCCTCTTTCCCCGCTCATCTTCGTATTGGCGGCGGATCTCTTGCAAGCGGCTATTAACGACGCGTATCGGGCCGGAGCCCTCCAGCTCCCCATCCCTATACCTGACAGCGACTACCCCGTCATTCAGTACGCCGACGATACGATCCTGGTGATGCCAGCCGACCTCTCTCAAGCTGAAACGATCAAACGCATCCTACTGGACTATGCAACGTCGGTGGGCCTGAGTATCAACTTTCAAAAATCAACCTTGATCACTGTCAATTCTTCGGCGGAAGCAACCTCGAGGCTTGCTCAGATCTTCGACTGTGCGATTGGAACCATGCCGTTCACGTACCTTGGGTTGCCCATGGGCACTACACGCCCGACTGTGGCTGATCTCATGCCCCTCGTTGCCTCGGTTGAGCGTAAACTCTCTTCGGCGGCCGCTTTGCCGGACCTTGGATCAAAACTCACGTTGGTCAACTCGGTGATCACATCTCTCGCAATATACGCCATGTGTTCCATCAAGATCCCGCCTAGAGTCCTTGAGCATCTTGATAAACTCCGGAGATATTGCCTCTGGGCAAAGAGTTCGGACGAGGGGACCAAGGCCGTATCCCTGGCTGCATGGGAGATGGTTTGCTGTCCCAAAAATAAGGGCGGTCTAGGAGTGATCGACCTCAAGATTCAAAACCAGGGCCTACTCCTAAAGATGCTTCATAAATTCTACAATCGAATAGATTTGCCGTGGGTCAATCTGGTTTGGTCGGCATACTATGTGGACTCTATACCGCATGCAAGTGACCGGTGTGGCTCGTTCTGGTGGCGCGACGTGATGCAACTATCGCCGATCTACCGTGCTGTCACAACGGTGCAGGTGGGGGATGGTAGCACTGTACTCTTCTGGAAGGATCTGTGGCACGATGCCATTCTTTCAGACAATCACCCCCGCTTTTGTATTCGTTTGCGATGAACGAGGACGTGTCGGTGCGCGATCTTCTGATGGCCCCTGCCCTTGGACAAAATTTCAGCCTCCCACTTTCGATCCAGGCTAGAGGTGAACTGCGAGATCTTCAAACCAGTCTGGCCGATACGGATCTGACAGGCAACAGAGACACCTGGAGATGTGTTTGGGGTGCTGAGGACTTTCAGTCAAGCAAGTTTTACCTCCACTGCTTTCGCGATGAAGTGGCGGATAAGGGTTTCGAATGGATTTGGAAATCCAAGTGCACAAACAAATGGAAAGTCTTTGCATGGCTCTTGTTGGCTGACAGATTAAACACACGCAACTTATTGAAGAGGAAAGGCATGAAGCTCAGAGACGATGACTACTCTTGCTTGCTTTGCTCAACCAGCCTGGAGGAAATGGTTGAACACCTTTTTTTCGAGTGTGATTTCAGTAAGCTGTGTTGGGGGGAGTTGGGGATCTCGTGGCCGGTGACTGGCAACAGGCTACAGCTGGTACATGCTGCGAAGGAGGTCTGGACACAACCCATGTTCATGGAAATCTTCGTTATAGCAGCTTGGAGCATCTGGAAAGAGCGTAACAACAAGCACTTTCGAGGGATCGTCCCCACGAGGAATGGATGGCGCCAGAGATTTCAAAATGATTTTGGAATGATGAAGCATCGTGTGAAGGAAACTCTGTGGCCTTTTATTAAGCTAGTGGTCGGCCCAAACGACCCTACTGTGTAGTGCGATGTTAAAATGTACTTGTACCCCTCCTTATACCTGCGTATAAGGTTTCTCCCTTTCTCTATACCCATGTAAAACCCTTGTGTAATTTGTGCTCTCGGTTTTAATATATAAGTCAATGAGGGGGTGCCCTCACTGTCCACTGTTCCTAAAAAAAAAACTTTGTGCCACCATGTTTGAAATGTCTTGAACGTGATAATGTTGTCTCTATTGCTGAATGTTCTACTGCTGCTAATATTGCAATGTCTTCAACTGCTGATGTGGTGACTAACCCCTCTACTGAGGATACCACTACTATTGCTGATGAGAATGCTAGGTTGAAGACATTGCTTGAAACAAGCATGTACAAAAGCCTCAAAGGGCATCAAACACTATGTGATGTCCTCAAGAAACAGATTCTGAACCGAAACCCTAGGAAAGAGGGTGTTGGGTTCAAGAGGAAAATGAATGTCGATGGTTCGTACTAGAAGCCTGAGCAGTACCCCAAAACCACATGGGTTGCTGCAAAGGCCCCCTCAGTGGATCCATCTACCTTATCTGGCTTCACTTGTGCTAATCCCATCATCATTGATGAATCCTTTGGTGCTAATTATAAGCTGTTTAAGAATCAAAATGGTGAAGTGTTTGCCAGGTTTATTGGTACCAACTACAAGAACGGGCCACCTTCGAAGAAGATCTGGGTTCCCAAAAGTTGTCTTGAGAAGCTTCCCGAGAGTGTCATCATGACACCACCTGGGAAGAAGACAAACCCTAGACCAAAATCTTCATATGTCCCAAAGGCTTCATACAGACAGAGGACCTCACAAGGTCACCCCAACGCCAATGTTTTGCAGGGAAACCATACTCAGACTTATGAATATGAGCGTGTTTCTTCAGACCGCTATGTTCATAAAACAAAGAACTTTTCTGTGTATTCTTATGAGTATTATTCACCTCCTACAAGGCTATTTGCTAGGGCTCCAAAGCCAAAGTTCTCAAATGCTGCACTTAGACTCATCGCTTTTAAGCCACCCCTGAAGATGTGGGTGGTTAAGAAGAATTGACTTTCTTTTGCAGGGAAAGGTCTCTAGCCAGAAATCAAAGGCTTCTGGCACTAATGCTGGGGACCTAAAACATCTTGTGGGACACAGATAAAGTGCCAAAATGGTCTTACTATGTATTTCGTCCCAAGGTTTCTTGACAAACATCCTATCTACCCTAACAAGGATCTGAACTTTGATAGTATGCTTGTTCGTGAAATGTTTATGCTTCACAATACTCTTGGTGAAACCTATCCCACTAACTGCACTGTAGGGTATGGCTCCAAAGATTACTGAGTGGATTATGGACAGTCGCTGCACTAACCACATGACTGGTGATCGAAGTATTCTTATGGATTCAACCCTACGTCCGTCTGACAAGAATCACATCACGTTCGCTGACACTGGTAAAAGCAAGGACCACAACTTGTCGAATGTCTTCTAGAAAAAGCTCCAGAGTGCTGGCTCTGGCATCGGAGGCTAGGACATGCAGGCATGAGGAACTTGCACACTCTCGTGAAGAAGAAGCATATCATTGGCATCGAGGGCGTCAAGTTAAAGAAGGATCATCTATGTGGTGCCTGTGAAGTCGGGAAGATGACAAGGGCCAAGCATCCCTCGAAGACAATCATGACTACGACACGACCCTTCGAGCTGCTTCACATGGACTTATTTGGCCCTACTCATTACTCTACTTTTACTACCACTGCATGTTTCTATGGCTTCGTTATTGTTGATGATTACTCAAGATACACATGGGTGCACATAATTCTCTACGAGACAGAAGTGCAGGATGTCTTCATACGGTTCGCCAATCGTGCCATGACCAACTATGGCATCAAGATCAAGCACATCAGAAGTGACAACGGCACAGAAATCAAGAACACTGGCCTCGACACTTATCTTGATACATTGGGCATCACACATGAGTTCTCTGCTCCATACACACCTCCGCAGAATGGCATCGTGGAGCGCAAGAACAGAACCCTCATTGAGATGGCACGTACGATGCTTGATGAGTACAAGACTCCAAGAAAGTTCTGGCCTGAAGCCATTGACACTGCTTGCCACATCATCACACTACAAAAAAATACACTTCTGTGATGATACGTGTTTGTCACAGTAGGTCACGTTTTCTGTCATGCATGTACATCCATGACGATTTTATGACAGAATCAAGATAGTCATACCTGTGTTGTCGTAGAAGTGTTCCATGACATTACCAAAATTATTATCATGGAAGTGTCCACTTCCATGAAGATAAATCGCGCGTCATAGAAGTGCTTTCGTCAAGGGTGACCGACACATGGCATCCACCGTAATGGAACGCCGTTAAGCTATCGGGTCCGATTTTGGATCCGATAACCCGTTAACAACCCGGACCAATGGGGATTTTCCATGTGTAAAATCATCATTGGCTGGAGGAAACACGTGTCAGCTCCGCGTTGGCACAGGTGTCACTCATCCAATGGGCAAGATGCGCCTATGATATGTTGACACATGGACCGGCCCAAAAGTGGCCCATAAAGTTTAAATGGGCCGGCCCAACTAAAGGCCCACAAGATTTTGTGGACCATAATGGGCCGGCCCAGCTAAAGGCCCACGAGATTTTGCGGACCATAATGGGCTGGCCCAGCTAAAGGCCCACAAGATTTTGCGGGCCATAATGGGTCGGCCCAGGTAAAGGCCCACAAGATTTTTGCGGGCCATAATGGGCCGGCCCAGGTGAAGGCCCCCAAGATTTTTGTGGACCATAATGGGCCGGCCCAGCTAAAGGCCCATGAGATTTCGTCGACATTAATGGGCCGACCCAGCTGTAGGCCCACAAGATTTTGAGGACCCTAGTAGGCCGGCCCATTAACTGGCTGCCATGTTTTGGGCCAAATGCCGGCCCATATTTGATCCAGTCCATTAATGGCCTACCACGTTCCGGGCCTAATAATGGCCCATATGAGATCCGGCCCGTTAAAAGCCTACCACGTTCTGGGCCAAATTACGACCCAGATCAGGTCCGGCCCTTTAAGAGGCTTTGGGCTAAATTATGGCCCATATCAGATTCGGCCCGTCAACTGGACGCTATGCTTTTGGGCCCACTTGCTAAAGGCCCATTTAGTAATTCGGCCTGATATTAGTTTCGGCCTGTTAAGGGACGTTTAACATTTCGGCCCTATATTAATTTCGGCCTATTAAAAGCCCGTCATATAGTTGGGCCTAACTACGGCCCGGTTTGCATCCGGCCTGCTCGCAGCCGATAATCTGATTGGGCCAAACAAGGACCGGGACAATTTTGGCCTGTTAAAAGCCCGTGATTTGATTGGCACAATCATGGGCCGGGGTCCATTTCGGGCTGCTGCCGGCCCGTGAGCTGTTCGGCATGTTTCAGGCCCAACCTACTTCTCAGCCTCCTAAAAGCCCATTGAGTTTTCTTGCAAAAAGAGGGCCGGCGGTTTACTCGGCCTATTAAAGGCCCGAATCTACTAGTGGGCCAGTTTACATTTAGGCCTTTTAACGGACCAAGATGATGGGGCCCATGATGCGGATCATACATCGTGATTGCATGACGGCCCGATTATGTACCGTAATTTTACGGTTTGGCCGGTTTACTGCGAAGACATGATATATATATAGTAAAATAACTGCAACATCGTGAATAAGAAAAAACCTAGACTATACAATAAACAAATTACGACATATTACATCCACTGGGCATCAAAGTTTGCCACTATGATAATAAAGCACAAGCAGACAGCAGATTACATACACTGGGCATCAAAGATCGCCACCAGTGCAAATAAACACGCCGACAAAATAATATACAAAACCGACATCACTTCAATAGAGTTCAAGAAAGGTTAGCCCTGCTGGGGAGCTGCAGCGCAAGCAGCTGAGCAAGCTGATGAGACTGCGCTTGTTTAACACTTATATCCTCCTCACTCTGAAAGATAAACAAGCAGATAGATGACAGGTTTTGCACATAAAAGTATCAGTGCTGACAATTCATCACATTTCTTACTGACGAATAAAGTGACACAGCTTAAAATTGCATTAACACAATATGGTATTGTTCAGGTCAGGACATGGCAGGAAATGACATTGTGAAGGAGTTGGCAGCTTCACGACACCACTGGATTACAGATCAAGAACTCATAAGTATCAATGGATAGTGTGCTGTCAATTTATCCCATTTCAGATTGGCAAATAAAGAGATGGTTTAAATAATAGTAGAATGATATGACATTGTTCATAGTTAAGACATTGCAGAATATGACATTGTGCTGTAGTGGGTAGGTTCACCACACCACTGGATTACGGATCAAGAACAGAAGCATACATGTAGTGCAAAAGAAGACCACTTGCTCTGTATAGTTTAATTTACATGGTATGAAGAAGAAACTTGGTTGTACAACTGAAAACTTAAATTGAGAAGGACAAACTTTTGTTTATGAACTACATAATAAACTTTAAACATGCAATTTGATGCAAACACAAAAAATAAATAGTTGTTGCAGTCATGCCTAACCAAATATACACAGGAAAGTTTGAAGGCTTGAGAAGGACAAACTTACATTATTGGTGAAGACAGGCTCTATAAAGCCCTTGTCCATGCTGATGGGGGGGGGGCAATTCAAGAAGTTTACCACAAAATCTTCTTCATAAGCATTGCCTTTATTCTACATTTTGTTAAGAGTAAATATAGATGTGATAATATAAGAAAAAATGGAGAATATTTAAGATAAGATGAAGAGTGATGCTACATAACCAAGTAGCTATAAATGGAAGTACAGCGATACAGGCAAAAGGTACAACCAAGAGCAATGCACAACTAAACTTCTTCAGTACCATCGGTGTTATCCAACCTTATGGTAAGAGTAAATATAGATCTGATGTGTAGAAAATGGAGGGCAAAGGAAAATAAGCTGCAGAGTGATGGTACATGAACAACTACCTGCCAATATAAGTACACTGATAAAGGACATCAAGTACTTACAAGAACAATGCAAAGCTAAAAAATTTCATTGGCATTGGATATATTCTACACTAATGTAACCATTTATACATATCAGATAATTTGGAGTGAACAATTGATAAGCAAGCTATCATGCATACTGCTGTCACATAATGAACCAGGTATGTATGCAAGTACAGTGATACAGGACAACAGGTACTAACAAGAGCAAAGCAGCGGGCAACATATTTGCGATATCCTGTCGTTCTTTTCAAACCGGAATTCTTCTTCGAGTAGATTTCCTGCAAAAAAGATCCGTATGGCACATGCGGAAAAGTAGAAGTTCAAATTGTCATGTGATTTCATAGACAGTACCTCATCATGGGAACGAGGCCAGTGCATAACAAGGTTTTTCCATTCAATGTCTTCTAAATTTAGCACAGGAGACTTCACCGGAAATTCGTTTATAGACTTGCCATCAAAGTGTGATTTCCTCAAGTAACACCGATACTGCTGCAATGCTTCCTTGAAAAGCACAAGCAAGCTTTGTTCGTCATGATTACCCAGATTGACCCTCGCCCACTTACAACAATGTAATGTAAATCATTGATGTGTTCAATAAGCAGAAAACAGGAAATAATAACCATGAATAATAGCAGTTACACGTAAGTTGGACAGGAAGATGTGAAAATGGTGTTTGTCTTCACTATAATCTTCCCATGATGGGAATATATGCGCGTAGTCCCTAACAACATTGAAAGCATTGTCTTTTAAACTGGGAATAACTAGAATGGGGTTCCAATCTGCAGGAATTGGCCGTCTCTGCAGTTGGGATAGGTCTTCGGCCGGTGGACTTGCTGTACTTTTTGCTGGAGTGGGATTTTTCTGTGGTACGGCTAGTGCTATGGCAACTGAAATCGGTATACCTTTTGCTGGAGTGCAGGTCCTGTGTGGTGGGGCTAGTGGTGTGGCCAGTGAAGTATGGGTACAGTCGGCTGGAGTCGGTCCTACGTTTTGTGTCACTGGTTGTACAACCAATATAAGTGGGGTGCTGTCTGATTTCCCGGCACCACCACGTTTTTCAAGGACTTTGCTGGTGCTCCTTCAGGTTCGGCAATCACCCTCTTCCTTTTTGATGTCCGATGCACAAGAACAGCATTTGAGTGGAAAAACATGGTATGATGACAGATGGAATATGTATTGATAATGGATGGGCATGGCATCTTGACATATATGATGAGTAAACTAAGCAGATGGCGGTGCAACAAAGTAGAAGAAATGCAAGACAACATATGCAAGATACGCGCAATCAATAAAACCTTGCCAAATTAGAACAGGCACCTTGATGGGTGAACAGGACAGGCCATCTGCCTTTGACTCCTCGAGGTTAGAATAGTCATTAGGATCATATTCTGAACAAGAATCAATAGGTGGGGAGCGTATGAGTTTCATTGCATCCAGAATGACACTCAATGCCTTGGTGCCAATTTTGTAAGTCATTGCAGTGTTTAGCTTCAAGAGTGGACTGCTGCTAGTGCGACACAAAGTAGCTACATAGATCATAGTGTAGATATAACGGGAAAACCGTAAGCATCAGAATAAAATCAGCAAAGTGGAACAAGCGTTTCAATCTTCCATGGCATCTCTCCCCTCCCCCATCCTCTCCACCTGCACCTTCCACCAAATCCTACCAATCTTCCATGGCGTCTATTGATCTAAGCCTCCATGGATGGGCTTCTACATTGGTATTTCTCCCCCGGCCTTGCGGTCGAGGCGCAGGTGCGTCGTCGTTTTGGCTCTACTGTTCACTTCTCCAATTCTGGTGCGTCCAAGGAATTTTTCTTGGTGGCCAGCTTCTCTTCAGCCTCTTTCCCTCTCAATGAAGAATCAGTGGCTATTGCTTTGCAATGTTGTATTGGGGGTCTACCCTCGGGATTTCATGTTTGTCATTTGGAGGGCAGAAAGTATCGTTTCTCAGTTGATTCCAATCGGGTTGGTCATTTCATCTATGGTCTCAAGGATAGAGTGTGGCCGGACTTTGTTTGTCACTTTAGTCTCTTCCGACAGGCCATTCATGTGCCCATTGAGAACCCTGCGTCGTGGCATTTGGATCAAACCAACCAGGAAGTGTTGGCTAGATCGCCTATGGCTATCAAATCGCGTTACCTATCAACTTCCCAAGTTGATGCTGTTATGGACTCATCTCTGGTGACTCTCTCTAAAGTGGGTTTTTCTCCGGTGGGTATTCGGTCTTGTGTCCCGTCGGAGACGGCCAACCGACAATCGCCGGCGATCAGACATGATCTGGAGGTTTTGGATCAATTACCGTCTCATAATGACCACTTATTACAAAATTCACTGGTTTTTGGAACCTTCCAAATCAACATTAATGAGCGGCCATCTGAGGAAGATTCTGTATCTATCAGGCGCTTCGAGGGAGAACAATTCAAATCTTATACGTGGAATCAGATCCCACCTTTTACGCTACGACACATTCTAGATCATCATCGTGCGGGTATCTCAGAGGAATATATTGCTTCATTATGGAAAATCCCTTCTGTTCCGCCCCCTGATTACATTTATGAGAAATTGAATATTTGCCATAAGTGCAACGGTATGATCATGTGGCCACTAATTGCCCGAATCGTAATTGCCTAGTTTGTTCTTTCAATCCTTGTACGTGCTCCAACTCGGGCCATGCATGCAGGCAACAACTTACGGAGCGGGCCTGTAATATTTGTGACTCTAAAGCCCACCAATCGCTTGTTTGCTCGGCCCAATTCGTTTGCAGCCTATGTGGTTTTTTGGGCCATCATAACAAGGCCTGTAAAGTGGCAGGGATTATTCGAATGATATGGAAACAAAAAGATTGCACATGCGCGGTTTCCTTTTCTCCAAATGACCCCCCCGTAATATTATCATTCCGGAGAAGCCAACACATGGAAACAATATTTCAAGCGATAAGGATCCAGTCTTTTCAAGGGCACAGTACCAGGAAGTAAATGATCTTCCCCTTAATTTGGGGCAGGTTGCTCGACGTGTGTTAACCGTGCGATGTAAATCTTGCGGCCGTAAGGGCCACAGGGAGACGGCATGCGTCAGGTGGGTGCACCGTAATCGAGGAGTTTGGAGACCAAAGACTAGACCCGAGCCTGCCGATACGCATTCTTCCCTCTCGCTGTCTGTGCCATTCTCTGCTCCATCCTCTGCCCCTACTGCATCCTCCGAGGCCATGGCCAACTATCCTCTCAATGTCGTCCCCTACCTTCCGTCGGGGATGACGATCGAGCTCGGACCAGCAGATTGGAAGGTTCGGGATGACATGGTGGTCAGCGCCATCCCTCCGCCACGCCATGACTTTCTGGCCATTGCGGAGGCCAACCGATTCATCCCGCACCATCAGAAGGCAGACATTCGCAACATCATCGAAGGTTTGCTCCACGAGTCCCACTATTTCCCTACTGAAGTGTCAGATCATCCTCTCGGTGTGGGTATTTTTGGATTTACCAACTCAGTAGTCAGAGATACTGTGGTAGGTACAACCTTTGAACTAGATGAGAATGAAGTTGAGGAACATACGGTGATTTCTTTTGTCCCACATGATGCTGCACTGAACATGCGTCTCACTACCTTTGGGCCTGAAGTTTGGCTTCTGTATGTTGGATTTCCGTATGATTATCAGACGCAACACTACATGCACAAGTCAGTTGACAAGTTTGGTGCCTTAGTTGATTGGAATAACCCGAGAGGGGATAGAAGGTTTGTGCTCATTAAGGCTAGAATCATCCACATGCGCCTGGTCCCTAAAAGTCTAGTTGTTCATCAGCTTGGCGGTGCTCATGAGAGTTGGACTGTAGCTGTTACTATGCTACGCAGCAGTGACTGGAATGCTCACTTGCCAGAGGTGCTGCCGGCCGGAGAAGATCCACCTCCAGAGGATGGAATCCCACACCCTCTGCATGGTGATGGTCTTAATGCTGAACAGATGTACCAGCAGCAGTTACACAATTGGTTGGCCCAAAACGCTGTCGCCAACAATGCTCAGAATCAGGATGATGATAATGTTGTTGTGGATCAGGATAATGATATCGATATTCATCCTGAATGGGGTGTCTGGCCTCCTCCTCCCCCTCAAGAGCCTCCAATGCTCTACAATTTCCAGGAATGGCTTGCTGGTGAAGGTTTGCAGGTGAATCATGGGATCGTGCCTCCTAATAACACTCATGATAGCCCTGCTGCTGCTTGGAATGACTCCATTTCTATGAGTACTACTTCTGATTCGAGTGCCAATGTGTCAGACTCCTATGTTTTGGTGCCCCTCAATCTCATGAATCAATTCTGGCCGCAGGAGGCTACTAGCTCAGCTCCACCTGAACCTGCATCTTCCGAACTGCTGCCAAGTGACACTGTTCTGCCTAATAACAGTCTAGACATTTCCCTCACTGTTTCTGATGCTGGTCTGCATGTGGACATGATCACCCATGGCAACTTTACTCCTGCTATGCTGTTAAGAGATTGCATTCCAATGACTAGGCTTAACTCTTACCTTGCTACAGCTGTTAGACCTATAATTGCATCCTTTGGCCCCTGGAATGGTCACTATGGTTTCAGACAAAGTTCTGTGACTTTTAATGTTTCTGTTGCAGAAAATGCAGGCACTCTGAGTATTACCTCTACTTCTACAGTCCCCACACAGTTTGGCACATCTTCTGTGAATATTGAAGCAATTGCTGAGGCCTCTAATTGGGAGTTAAATGAGTCTCTGGAGATGTATATCAGTGATGGGACTGTTGGATAGCTGAACAATCCACATGATATCTCTGACGTCCTTGTCACCACGGTTCAGGATCAGCAGGAGGTTTCTGTTGTCAGTGATGAAACTTGTTGGGGATATTACCACCGGGCGTAAACCGTCCAGGAGAGGCCGGGTTAACCCCATAAGTAGTTCATCTGTATCTGAAGTCCATGAAGACAGACGGTGACGCTTCATGAAGGCCCAGGGCCCAAATTCGGTTTAAGGCCTGTCGACATAAACCGGCATCGATATGTAAACTTGTGTTGTAAGATAGAAGTAGCAGAGACCGAGCCGTACACGATTATGAGCCGGCCTCGGGATTCTGTAAACCGGCGGGCGTCAACCCATGTATATAAGGGGACGACCCGGCGGCGGTTCAGGGACGAGAGACAACAACTCAAGACTCAGGCAAAGCGTATTCGCTCCTTGGTCATCGAAATCCCAATCAATTCCATTACAACTAGACGTTGGCTTTTACCTTCATCGTAAGGGGCTGAACTAGTATAAAACTCTCTTGCGTCCCTTGTCTCCTTTAACCCCTTTAAGCTAACCCGTAGCGATGGCTCCATGACTAAGTCCTTTCTCTAGGACATCTGCCATGAAAAAACCACGACAGTTGGCGCCCACTGTGGGGCTATCGCACGATGGTTTCAAGTTCTTGGAGGGCAACTTCGAAGGACTCAAGGGTTACGCTGTGGGCCGGATGACCAAGAGTCGTCGCGGCAAGCTCTACATCGACGATGCAGGCTGGGGCCCCGAGGCCGGCTCAATCGAGTACGGGTACCGGGTCCCCTTTGGTGGCATACACGTTTTCATTGGCAAGATCGGCGAACCGGGCCCTGAGCCGGACATCTGCACCGACCTCGTCGAAACGACTCAGCGTGCGAGATCTGCCCGGGTCAAGCCTGTCATGAAGCGTGCCTTCGTGGGAGTTATCCATGGAGGGAAATCTGAGGATAGATCGGAATCTGGTGGTGAGACCGTCGTTTATTCCGGCGATGAGTCATCGACCGGAGAAACCCAGTCATTATATCAGTTACAAGATGGCCGGATTGGGGGCTGTTCCGATGGCGACAGTATTCCGGACCCCTTTGATCTGCCAAACCGGGTCGCGATCTTCATGGCCGACACGCAACCGGCGCTCCACTCTTCGACCGCAGCGGCGATGATTTCCGGATCGGCAGCAGTGGCAGCGGCCGGGGCAGGAGGCCCTGTGCGACCGCCAGCTCAGGTTCTATCTGATTTGTTTGACGCGTTGGCAACGCTGATGGCGGAGGTTAACCCGGCGGATCAGGATGCACACAATGCGGAAATCACGAAAGTGAAAGATCAGATCACCCAGGCCAAAGCCGACTTAGCAGCTGAGGATACCAGGATAGCCGCGAAGCGGGCCGCTTTGGATGCACAAGCTTACCGGATTATGCTGGATCAGAGTGCATCGAACGAAGTCCTGAAGAGGAGGCACCGATCTCGCCTGCCGCCGGTTTATGACGCTAGAAATCTCTTTAACACCCCAGGAGCAGGGACCAGTAATCCACCGGTGGTAAACCAGGCAGAGGCACCTGGAGCAGGGGCGCCGGTTCAACCATGTTTGGCGGATCCACCTCGTCAGAACAACATTGTAACACAACATGTCCCCACGCCGCCGGGTCATTACACTAACCCGATGGACGACATTGTCGCTGCCGCTTCACGGCTGGCGGCCATCCCGATCGAAGGCGATTCTCCAGCGGCGGTCGAGACACGTCTGGTTAAGGAGCTTCTTTAGACAGCCTTGGTTCAACAGGAGGCTTATTCATATAGTCGCGATCGGATTCATTCCACTCCCCATCCAAGCCGAAGTTACAGCAGGCGTATGGATGAACCGGCAGTGTCAAGCAATGCGCGGAACCGTGATCCGCCCCATGGCAATAACCCGGCGGGTGGTGCTGGTGATGCTCAGGAGGTGGTGGACCGGGCTCGGGCACGCAGAGAGGCCGAGTTAGCGGCGCAGCATGAAGCCCGTCAGCTTACTCCGGTTCGTCCAACCACATCGGTGGAACCAGGAGTTACCTCTAGTTCTTTGGGAGTGCCATGCCTTGTCCCAGCGTTGCGCAATGTGCGCCTGCCCAAGGATTTTAAGGCCCCGCGCAAGGTGCCGAAGTACACCGCCGATTTATCCCCTGAAACATGGGTTGAAAGCTATGAGATGGCCATGGAGATGTTGGATGTGGATAATGCGGCATGTGCGAAATACTTCACCATGATGCTAGAAGGGACAGCCCGCACTTGGTTAAAGAGCTTACCGGCTAATTCTATCAGGTCATGGGCCGAGTTGAGAGCCCAGTTTATTCAGAATTTCAAGGATACATGCAAGCAGCCCATGTCAATTGTGGACTTAGCTGCCTGTGTCCAGGAGGAAGGAGAGTCAACAACCCATTGGGTGCGCCGGGTTTCGGAGATTTTGCATTCATTAGATCGCATCAACGCTGACACCGCAGTTTTAACATTGGAAGGCAATTGCCGGTTTGAACCCCTGAAGTTGAAGTTGGGACGGCTCAAACGTCATTGTAATGACATGGGAACCCTCATGGCTGCACTGGTGAAGTATGCTGACTCTGATAGTACCAAGGATCCCGAGTCTGACGATGATAAGACAGGGAAGGGAAAGAAGTGCGGCAACGCCAAGGGGCAGCACCACAACCCGGCGGGTCATGGAAACGGCGGCAAGCGTAAGGCGAACCACGGTTTAGACTTTGTGGCTAACACTAATACACATGACAAGGGCCAGCGGCGTAAGGGTAAACCGCCCCAGCGCGGTGGAAGGCCAAGTCCTAATCCGGACCGTTTGTCTTATCTGTTGAACCAGCCCTGTCCAAAGCATGGGACGAAGGAGGACCCATCCACGCACCTTTGGAAAGATTGTTACATCATGCAAGAGTTCAAAAATTCTGATTCTTTCCGGTATGATCATGGACCAGGAGGCGGTTCGGGCCCCGGGTCTCATGGGCCGAGTTATGGTGGAGGAAATTCCGGTTCAGGCTTCCACGGTAATCAGGGTGGACATCACAATCAAAGTAATCAGGGTAATCAAGGTGGCTATAATCATCAGGGCAATCAGCAGCAGCAGCAGTCGGGTTACTAGAGCAACCCGAAGTAGTTGAATAGCGGACAGTATCATGTCTTCACCACTAGCTTGGACAAGTGCGATCAGAAGCTTCATAAAAGGGTGGTGAATGCCGTTGAACCGGCGGTGCCCCGTTATTTGCGTTGGTCCGAGCAGCCGATTGTGTGGAGTAGAGAAGATCATCCACCCCGGGTTGACAATCCGGGTCATCTGGCTCTGGTGGTGGCACCTCAGGTGGGAGGTTATAAGTTCACTAAGGTACTCATGGATGGAGGGAGTAGTATCAATATCCTTTATTATGAAACTTTCCGTCGCATGGGGTTAACAGATAAAAATCTTAAACCGTCCAATACGGTGTTCCATGGTGTAGTGCTTGGTAAGTCGGCATATCCTGTTGGTAAGATAGCTCTGGAGGTGGCTTTTGGAGATGAGCATGACTTGAGATCAGAAACCTTGACCTTTGAGGTGGTGAAAATTAGCAGCCCGTATCATGCCCTATTTGGATGGCTAGCTTAAGCTAAGTTTATGGCACGACCTTGTTATGTCTATCTGTAGCTCAAGATGCCGGGTCACAAGGGAACTATAACCGTGCATGGGAGCCGCAAGATTTCTCTGGAGTGTGAAGAAGGTGATGCGGCTTATGCTGAGTCGGTTTGTGCAACAGAAGAGTTGAAGTTTTACAAGGACAATGTTGATCTGGCAGATATGACTTCGTTGAAGAAACCAACTACAGAGCATGATCCGGCCCTGAAGTTTAAATCGGCTGATGAGACTAAGCTTGTTGACTTCGTGCCTGGCGATTCGTCCAAGCAGTCTAGCATCAACGCTAACTTGGATCCGAAATAGGAAAGCACGCTCATCGAGTTCATCCGTGAGAATCGGGACATCTTTGCATGGAAGCCTTCCGACATGCCAGGTGTACCGAGAGAACTCGCTGAGCACACTCTCAATGTTGATCCCAAGTATAAACCGGTCAAGCAGTTTCTCCGCCGGTTCAATGAAGAAAGACGCAAAGCTATTGGAGAAGAAGTAGCCAGGCTCTTGGCGGCTGGATTTATCGTTGAAGTATTCCATCCTGAGTGGTTGGCTAATCCGGTGCTGGTCCTTAAGAAGAATGGCACTTGGCGTATGTGTGTGGACTACACAGATCTCAACAAAGCTTGTCCAGCAGATCCTTTTGCCCTTCCCCGTATTGATCAAATTATTGATGCTACGGCGGGTTGCGAGCGTTTAAGCGTTTTGGATGCATACTCTGGTTATCATCAGATCAAAATGGCAGTTAAGGACCAGGAGAAGACAGCCTTCATAACTCCCTTTGGAGCCTTCTGCTATGTGTCCATGCCCTTTGGGCTCAAGAGTGCCCAGGCGACTTATCAACGGTGTGTGCAGAATTGTCTGCATAAACAGATCGGCCACAATGTTCACGCCTATGTGGATGATATTGTGGTAAAATCAAGGAAGAAGGAGACATTGATTGATGACTTGAAGGAAACTTTTGATAACTTAAGGGTTTATAAAATGATGCTTAATCCGGCCAAGTGTGTCTTTGGTGTACCTGCAGGCAAGCTCCTTGGTTTTTTGGTGTCTAACAGGGGCATTGAAGCTAATCCGGAAAAGATCAAGGCCATCACCTCCTTGGCTAAACCGAAATGTATCAATGATGTTCAGCGCCTGGCAGGCCGGATTGCCGCGTTGAGCCGGTTTGTCAGTCGCCTTGGCGAGAAGGCCATCCCTTTATATCAGATGCTGAAGAAAACGGATAACTTCGTCTGGAGTGACGCCGCTAATGAAGCATTTGAGGACTTAAAGCGGAAGCTGGCTAATCCGCCGATTCTCGCTGCTCCAGTGGACAAAGAACCATTGTTGCTATATGTGGCAGCTAATGCTCGGGCCGTTAGTGTGGCTATTGTGGTGGAGCGCAAGGAGGCAGGAAAGGAATATCCGGTTCAGCGGCCGGTTTACTATATCAGTGAGGTACTTATTGAGTCCAAGCAGAGGTACCCGCATTGGCAAAAATTGGTGTATGGGGTTTTCATGGCAAGCCGGAAGCTTAAGCAGTATTTCCAAGGTCATCCCATCATGGTGGTCAGCTCTGCTCCTTTGGGGGATATAATCCAGAACAGGGAAGCAACTGGTCGGATTGCTAAGTGGGCTATCGAGCTCGGGCCTCACAGGTTGAAATACATACCCCGAACGGCGATCAAATCTCAGGCACTTGTGGATTTCATCAATGATTGGACAGAATTACAAGCGCCAGAGGAGAAGCCGGATCACACTTATTGGACTATTCATTTTGATGGGTCCAGGAAATTGGAGGGCTCGGGGGCCGGAGTCGTATTAACTTCCCCACGAGGTGATAAGTTTTGTTATGTTCTCCGTTTAATGTTCCCTTGCACTAACAATGCAGCTAGATATGAGGCTTTACTCCATGGTCTTCGGATGGCTAAGGAGATGAACCTAAGCCGAGTTAAGTGCTTCGATGACTCGGATCTGGTGGCTCAACAAGTGTCCGGCACTTGGGATTCCAAGGACCCACTAATGGCAGCATATCGTCGTGAGGTGGATATTGTCGCAGGTCACTTTAAAGGTTATCAGGTGGATCATGTGGACCGGCGGAAGAATGAAGTGGCGGACGCTTTAAGCCGCCTGGGTTCCCAACGTAAACCGGTTCCATCTAATGTCTTCCTGGATGTTTTGCATAATCCGTCCGTCAAGCTCCCTAGTGAAGAGGATTTGGCTGTTCCTGATCCGGAGGCTCAGTTGGTGGCGGCTCTTCATGTTATCCCGGATTGGACGGTTCCATATCTGGCGTATATAAACCGGGGCGAGTTACCAGAGGATGAAACTTTGGCGAGGTAGATAACCCGACGGTCCAAGTCAATGACTATTATCAATGGAGAGCTACATCATTGCAGTGTGACAGGGGCGTTTCAACGCTGTGTATCTCCTGAGGAGGGCCGTGAAATTTTGCGTGAGATCCACGAAGGAGATTGTGGTCACCACGCCGGTTCAAAATCTTTGGTGGCCAAGGAGTTTCGTCACGGTTTCTATTGGTTGACAGCTCATGCTGATGCCGAGGACTTGGTCAAAAGATGTGATGGCTGTCAGAAATTCTCAAGGCGCGCTCATGTACCAGCTCAAGAATTGAGAATGATTCCAATCACCTGGCTATTTGCAACTTGGGGGCTGGATATGGTTGGGCCTTTCAAGAGGTCCAAGGACAAGAAGACCCACCTTTTGGTGGCGTTTGATAAGTTTACGAAGTGGGTGGAGGCAGAGCCAGTTAGTAAGTGTGACGCAGCCACGGCGGTTCAATTTATCAAAAAGGTGATCTTCCGGTTTGGTTTTCCACACATCATTATAACAGACAATGGTACCAATCTGTCAAAGGGTGCCATGAAGGAGTTCTGTCAACATGAGCACATCCGGCTTGACGTGTCATCAGTGGCTCACCACCAGTCCAATGGTCAAGCGGAGAGGGCCAATCAAGAGATCTTGAGAGGTATCAAACCCCGACTTATGTTTCCTTTGCAACGGACGCCGGGTTGTTGGGTTGAGGAGTTACCTTCTGTGTTGTGGAGCATCAATACCACACCCAACAGGTCGACATGGTACACACCATTCTTCATGGTTTATGGAGCGGAAGCAGTTCTTCCTAGTGACATCCATCATGACTCGCCTCGTGTAGCGGCATATGTTGAAGCTGACAACGAGAAGGCACGACAGGAAGCTCTTGACCTGTTAGATGAGGAACGTGACATGGCGGTAGCCCGTTCGGCGATTTATCAGCAAGATCTGCGTCGCTATCATAGCCGCCGGGTTAGAACTAGAACCTTTCAAGAAGGTGATTTGGTGCTTCGGCTCATCCAGGATCAGACGGATATGCACAAGCTATCCCCCCTTGGGAAGGACCCTTTGTGGTCAGCAAGAATCTGCACAACGGGTCATACTACCAAATCGATGTTCGAGAGCGCAAAGACTCACGTAAATCGGAGGAGGAGACCAACCGGCCGTGGAATATTGCTCATCTTCGGACCTACTATACTTGAGCTACAGGCTCTGCTTATGTACATATTATGACATTGTATATATTATGATCAATATAATAAACCGGAACCTCAGCTAAAGCGGGGTATCTGTTGTTTTCTTACATCATGTGTGGTTACATGGAGCTTACAAAGCGGCGTCCGGTTTACCCCTTGATTTAGCTTCTCAAAGCTTGATATTAGATCACTAGGGGGCTTGGTCGAACCCGAACCATAACTACACCTCTTGATCGGCGCAATGCCACAACATCACTTGGGGGCTTGGTCAAACCCGAACCATAGCTACACCTCTTGATCGGCGCAATGCCACAACATCACTTGGGGGCTTGGTCGTATCCGAACCATAGCTACACCTCTTGATCGGCGCAATGCCACAGCATCACTTGGGGGCTTGGTCGAACCCGAACCATAGCTACACCTCTTGATCGGCGTGATGCCACAACATCACTTGGGGGCTTGGTCGAACCCGAACCATAGCTACACCTCTTGATCAAATTTGGGGCCTGGCAGCCCGTGAAAAGCCTCGACTACAACGGTTTTTTTATTTGCCTTTTGCTGAGTTTTCTTTGTTTTAATAAGATTTGTGACATTTTTAAACCGGTGTTTATCAGCCCGGTTAGGCTATCAACTACAAGTTGACAGTATACAATCTATCAGCCCGATCTGGTTTTGACTCAAAGTCGCCAGTATGGAATAAACTGGTGTTTATCACAGCCCAGAACGGTTTTCTGATAAACCGACATCATATAACAGGAGTTACTTCTACTCCGGATTAGGGTTATTACCCTCATTACAAAGTTGGTCAGCCAACACTATGCCTAAAGGTCACAGGTACCATATATTTCCATATTTGGTTATCTTTTACCTTGGTTATAAACCTTGGTCATATATATATTTGGGTATCATGACCCTCCCGGTGGTAAACCGCCAGGGCGCTTTAAGCTTCTTATCTGCAGGAACAACTTGAATAAATAGCTATGGATTATGAACATCATATCTTAAGCATGGCGGATTAACACACATCAGTTGCAGATAGATATGCACGAAGGCATAACAGACCAAGTGTTTTAACTAGCCTATTACAAGGCATTTCAGTGCCCAAAAGGATAATTGTTTCTGTAAGCATTACAGCAAGTGGAAGACTAAACCGGCCCCCGCATTATGATTGCTTATCAGCTTGACCTTACGGCCGCGGATCATCTTGCACCGGTTCATCTTCGTCCCTACCCAGCGGCTGGAAGTCAACAGTTGTCCAGTCGATCCCAGTTAAAGCTTGGAACACAACTTCGTCGCTTATAAGGGTGGACGGTTCAATGTCAGGGGCATAAGTGTGCTTCCGGATTGGAGGGATCAGGTTTTGAGCCTCAGGAGTTGGTGCAGCAACCCGCTTGTTATTGGTATCATAACTCGCCTGGTAAAATGAAAGATCAGCCTCTTCAGCAAGTTGACAAGCCAGTGGACGTACTTCCCGGTTTATGGCGCGGAGATCTTCAGTGCAAAATTTTGATCCGTCTTCTTTTAAGCTTGGGTAGCCTTTAGCCACGTCCGTCGGATCAAGATCAGGCACCCATGCTTTTGCCCGGGTTAGTGCGGTCAGAGCGCCAGCCCTTGCAGCAGACCTCTTTAGCTCTTCTACCCGGGCAGGCAGCATAGATAGCCTGTCTAAGGTATCCTTGATTAACGTCGGGGGCGGCTTATTGTGAGAAGCGATGAGATAATTCATTATGCGCCGGTATACAGTTGTTCCATCAGCGTGTAGGCAGCCTTCAGCTTCTTCTGAACATCAGAGCCCAGATGACTAATGCGAGTTCCTGCATCTTTGCAAACATCAGCAAACCGGCAACGCATGGGAAGATATGTTGAAAGTATAAAGCAAGGATGCTTACCGAACATAGCGGCAGTCATGGCATGTATCTGCCGCTTTACACCAGTCAGCTCGTCTACCACCGGTTTGAGAGATGCTTCAGCGTCTTCAGCTCTTTTCCGCAAAGCGGATTTCTCTGTGTTCCAATCCGCCCGCTCCTTGGCGAAGTTCTCCTTTAGCTTTTCCATAGTGGCTAAGGCGCTCGTCAGCTCATCTTTTGCTTTGGAAGTTTTGGCCTGTTGGGACTTGATGTTCTCTTGCAGATCAGTGGTTTGGCTTTCCTTCTTGCTCAGTACAGCCTATAAAGAGATAGATACATAATGAGTTGACAGTACATATTTGAAGTACCAAGCACATAACAAGTTATGCCCTTGATACTTGGGGGCTAATGCATATTTTCTCCTTATCAGAAATTTCTACAAGTCCCAAGCACAATACAAGTATTAATCTTGGCACTTGGGGGCTAGTGTGTGTTTGCTCAAAAACTGTTGGTATGGAAATTCTTATACAGTCCCGGTTCATCTTTATAAAGTTAAACCGGCCCTTGGGGGCTATACCGGTGAAAGAGCAGTATGGAAAATTTTAAGGAACCGGTTCATCATAAAGAAGTAATCTGGTCCCTGGAGGCTAAATATGCAAAGTTAAGTTATGACAAAGTCCTGGTTTAGATTGGTATCATAAACCATCACTTGGGGGCTACTAGGAGTTGATAAACTGCAATTAGGCAAAAGAGAAAAATAGTAGTTACCTCATATCGCTCCTTCATCAAGTTTACCAAACTAGCTTCATAGTCACGGCTGGTATACAGACGGTTCAAGAAGCCAGAGTGAATGTCTTGAGCATTGAGATGGGCGTAGCTTGAGAAATTAGCATTCCATTTGCCTTTGCCGATAGCAGAGAGCTCGTCCTTGGCAGTATGCTTTGACAAAGCGACAAGGTTGCCAGGAGTGGTGTGGCCAGTGCCAGTAATCATAATGTCATCATCTTGATCATCAGCAGCCTTCGCTGGAGTTGGCGGTTTGTCAGTATCCTTAACCGGACTGGCCGGTTTGTCATCAGTTAGGACAGGGCTGGTTGGCCGGTCTGCATGGCTTGTAGTGTCAACTTGCACTTGTTCGGCAAGGAAGTCATGGTCTTGAGGCGGCGGATCGTTAAGCATGTCGTCATCGTCGGTTTCTTCCGGATCTGGAGTTGTTTCCGGTTCAGCAGCTACATTATCATCAGCCGGTTTGCTTAACCGAGCCTTCTTGCTGGGTCTTGGCTTGGCGCTGAGAAAGATAGACATAAGGATCAGTACAGTATGTAAAGATAACACATCAAGAATAAATACACGTGCATAGCTCACCCAGGAGCTGTTTTGAGGGGTGGAAGCTGCGTGGCCGATGACTCGCCAGAGGATGAGTGAGAAGTACCCTGATAATTTGAATCAGACAGGTTAAGAGGCTGGCAGAAACAACCTGCTTTTGGGCATGAAGTATCAATGGGATAAGTGACCTCTGATCGGCGTTTCCGAACCGGACTGTTCGGTAAACCGGCGGAGGTAACTACCTGGCCACTGTGCCGGGTTGTATGGCGAGCTTCGTGCTGCTGCGTCTTCAAAAGAAAGTTTGGGTCCAAGTAAGCAAGAGGGTGAGAAAATTTTACTTTCCGGTTTGCTTGACGGATTTTTGATGTTGGCAGAGGATCTGAATCGGAGGAAAGAATGGTTACCTCTACGTCCTCAACATGACCGCCTTCAGCGTTGTCCTGATAATAATCATTGTCAATGAGATGTACAAAAAATGAACCAAGAGAGTCAAGTTCTACCTCTGGTTCCAGGTTACCCACATCGTCATCAGCTGGTGGATCGGAGGATGCAGTGGTCCTTCTCTTGGCAGGTTTTTTAACAACCTTAGTCTTTGGATGAACTGGCTTGACCGATTTATCTTGCGGCTTCGCCGGTTTGTCTTGGGATGGTTTCTTGTTCCAGAACGGATCATCACCCTGCCAGAAAATAATCACACTTTCAGAGAATATTTGGACAGAAGCAACTTCAGATAAAAAGATTATATGATTCTTACAGCTGGTGGTTTGTTGAAGGTGCAGAAAGGGAGTAGTCCGGTTTGGGCACAGACAGCCTCCGGTTCGTTCAGTATCTTTTTTACAGCCTCAGTGACTTCTGCATCTGTAAGCTGAATGCCAATGTGCCGCTGAGCATCCTTCAAACTCCCCGTATACTCACACATCAAACTGGAGCGTCGGCTTAAGGGCAGAATACTCTAGCTTATCCAGCAACGAGCAAGATCAACTCCTGTCAAACCGTTCACCATGAAGGCTCTAAGCTTTGATAATTGGGGAGCATAGTTGGCCCTTTCTCTTGCCGTCAACCTCTGAGGAAAAGGATGTGTGTTGCTAAGGCGTTCAGGGCGGTAACCCGGCAGGGGGTTTTCATCAGATGGAGATGTATCCATACAGTAAAACCAAGTCTGGTTCCACTCTTTGGGGTGACTGTGGAGTTTGGGATGGGGGAAGGTGACTTCCTTCCTTTTCTGAACCGCCATTCCGCCCAGTTCCGTATTGGGTCCATCCGAGAACTCTGTGCGACAGTTTAAGTGAAAGAAATCCCTAAACAGTTTGACTGAAGGTTCCTCTTGCAGATAAACCTCACAAAAGACTTGGAAGTGGCAGATGTTGGTTACAGAATTGGGACCGATGTCTTGAGGGCGCAGTTGGAAACTAGCCAGTACATCCCAGAAATTTTTTGAACCGGGAGGGCTAAAACCTCGTCCGAGATGATCAGCGAACACGACTACCTCTCCATCCTTGGGTGTAGGAGGATTTTCCGGGCCGGGGACCTCCAGTGGATGACATCTTTTTAGCTAAAGCGCCCGTTTTAACAAGATTGTTTAACTGCTCTTCGGTTACTCGAGAGGGAGCCCAATTGCATTCATAGACTTGCTTGGCCATGGCAATGGAAATCTGAAACATGATTATTGCCGGTTTAAGATTTACAGTGGACAACTACACAGCAGTATAAGGATACAAGCATATTGATAAACCGGAATTGGTTATTTGTAAACCGGAGTCTGACAATGGAAACAGTACAATGATGAAAGCATTGGCGGTTCAACAAGGGACTAATGGTATCTACTGGGTCATCATTTTGTATATGAAGTTAAACCGCCCAATCTGGTATTAAAGATGTATAAGTGAAGGGAAAAACAGGTTTCACAAGTTGGCATTATAATTTTGGATCTACCGCATTTTAGAAAATGAAAATATATTCAGACCTAAATATTGGTACTGAAGCAGTTGATGAAGGTTCAGATGGGATTTTCTACTTAAACGAGATGCATGGATGGAAAAGAAGGGCTATGGCTATCGCCGTACAGGATAAATATCAAGGTTTGAATCAAAGAGCTATTGTACAACGACGAACACCGATGAACACTGAAACCCTAATGACAGATTTATGGCGGAAGGAAAGAAGGCTTACCGATGCTGATGGAAGAGCGGAGAGGCGCCGCGATTCTCTGGTGCGTTCAGGGTGATGCAGCGGCCGGAGTTGGGGTAGAAGCGAAGGTCGACGGTGGCGGTGGAGCTCCAAAGGTCGGGCAGCGCAAGGAAGAGGACGAGGTGAAGGATACGGGGGGGGGGAATGGAAAGACCCCCTGGCCCTATTTATTAGGGCAGAAAGATAAGCGTCATGCGCGAAAATCAAGGAGCCTAAATTTTGGATATGAGGCGGAGCTGTCGCTTCGATTGTCGGAGGCTCATTAATGACAGGTGACGTCACGACGGTTTACCATGATCCTAGAAGATGATGTCACGGCGGTTACAAGATTGTGTGAAGATGTTGAAGAAGAAATTTTCTTAAGTATTGAGGATTGACATGAACCAGTTCAAATCAATCTGGGGCCTAATGTTGGGGATATTACCACTGGGCGTAAACCGACCAGGAGAGGCCGGGTTAACCCCAGAAGTAGTTCATCTGTATCTGAAGTCCATGAAGACAGACGGTGACGCTTCATGAAGGCCCAGGGCCCAAAGCCGGTTTAAGGCCTGTAGACATAAACCGGCATTGATATGTAAACTTGTGTTGTAAGATAGAAGTAGCAGAGACCGAGCCGGACACGATTATGAGCCGGCCTCGGGATTCTGTAAACCGGCGGGCGTCAACCCATGTATATAAGGGGATGACCCGGCGGCAGTTCAGGGACGAGAGACAACAACTCAAGACTCAGGCAAAGCGTATTCGCTCCCTGGTCATCGAAATCCCAATCAATTCCATTACAACTAGACGTAGGCTTTTACCTTCATCGCAAGGGGCCGAACTAGTATAAAACTCTCTTGTGTCCCTTGTCCGCTTTAACCCCTTTAAGCTAACCCGTAGCGATGGCTCCACGACTAAGTCCTTTCTCTAGGACATCTGCCGTGACAAAACCACGACAAAACTGCTGTAACTGAGGAAAATGCACTGTCTGAAAGTACAATGACCTCTGGCCACCATACATAGACTGATCTAGCCGTGGTTAATTCTGAGGAAGGGATGGGCTCCTCTGCTGTGGTTGCTAATCGTAAGGGTAAGAATGTTCTACCGACCAGCTCTGTCTCTCTTCGTAGGAGTACCAGGTCCAATAAATATGATGGTTTTAAGGTCCCAGCTATAACTGATACCAAGCCAAGAACCTCCAAGGTGAAGCCAAGGATCATTCCATCAGCCAAGTCCTCAGTGGTTATTACTGAACTTGAAGATGCTTCTGAAGTCCCACCTTCGACACCCATCGCAACGATCCAACTAGTGGGAACTATCAAGTGTGCCATCCCTGCTGCGGAGCTCTCTGAAGATGCTCTCAATGAAGTTCGGGAGAACACTTCTCCTGATCCTTCCAGTGCTTAAGATCTCTTATTTATCTTATGGTTCTTTTGGTTAATTGGAATGTGCTTTGTTGGAACGTTCATGGTTTAAATTCAGAACCTAAGCAACTTGCTCTGTTTAATGCTATCAACTCTAGTGGATGTGCCGTTATATGCTTGCAAGAAACTAAGAAGCAAGACTTTGATAATAATTTTATTAAGTCTTGCTGCCCACGTCGTTTTGATAAGTTTGAATTTATTCCTTCTCGTGGGGCATCAGGCGGAATTGCCACTATATGGAACAACTCTATTTTCACGGCCACTGTACTTATAACCACTGATTTTGCTCTGGTCATTAGATTCTAGTCCACACAATCAGCACAATATTGGACCCTAGTAAATGTATATGGCCCGTGCCAAGGGGATGAATGCAGGGAATTCGTTCAATGGCTCTTTGACCTGAATATTCCTCTCGATGAAGATTGGCTCATTTTGGGAGATTTTAACTTCCTTCGCAGCCCAGACAACCATAATAAACCTGGTGGAAACTTTGGGGACATGATCACTTTTAATGATTTCATCCGTACACAGAGTCTAATTGAACTCCCAATCAAAGGCAGAGCTTATACCTGGAGTAATATGCAACTTGACGCTCTACTTGAACAAATTGATTGGTTTTTCACTAGCAACAACTGGACATCCACTTACCCTAAAACCCTGGTTAAACCTTTAGGCAGGCCAGTTTTTGATCACATCCCTTGTGTGGTCATCATTGAGACTTCCATCCCTCGGTCCAAAATATTCAGATTTGAATCCTATCGGGTGCACCACCCTGGTTTTCTAGATATAGTTAATAAAGCTTGGTCCAAACCCGTTCGATCCAATAATATGGCCACGGTCATATCTCGAAAACTTAAGTTTCTGAGGCATGAGCTTAAAGCCTGGAGTAAAGGTATATCCAAACTCTCCATTGCTATTGAAAACTCAAACAGAGCACTCTTTGAAATTGATGAACTCGAAAACAAACGTCATCTCACCGTACCAGAGACCAATTTTCGGCGCATACTTAAAAAGCATATTTTGAGGCTTCTGGCTTATCAGAAAGAATACTAGAGACGACGATGCACCATACGTTGGGTCAAATTTGGTGATGAGCAGCCTAAGTTTTTCCAAGCTATGGCTTCGGAAAGATACAGAAGAAATAATATTGCATCACTTACCACGGAGGATGGAATTTGTGTAGAGGACCATGCAGGGAAGGAAGCAGTCATTTTTCAAGCTTTCAAAAAACGCCTTGGCTCCTCTGCAAAACATGAGATGAAATTTGATCTAGCCAGAATCATTAAACGGGTAGAGGACCTCGATCAACTCACCGTGCCATTCACACACCAGGAAATTGATGTTGTAATAAAATATATGCCTGCAGAAAGAGCTCCAGGCCCAGATGGTTTCACTGGACATTTTCTTAAAACCTGTTGGCATGTGATCAAAGAGGATTTTTACAAATTATGCAATCAATTCCATGATGGCAATCTAAACCTTGAGAGCATCAATGAGGGCTTCATTACCTTGATACCAAAAATCAATGCACCAACTTCAGTTAATGATTTCAGGCCCATCACACTACTTAACTGTTGTCTGAAGATAATCACCAAGCTACTTGCAAACTGACTACAAAGACTCATACTGAAGATTGTGCATCGAAATCAGTACGGGTTTTTGAAAGGTCGATCGATCCAAGACTGTTTAGCTTGGGCGTTTGAGTATATCAATGCCAATCCTCAAAAAAAACCAATAGTCCTACTTAAGCTTGACTTCGCCAAAGCATTTGATACAATTGAACATGATGCCATGTTAGAAATAATGCAACACATGGGATTCAATGCTAAGTGGCTAGATTGGATCAAGGCCATTCTGTCTTCTGGTAAATCTTCAGTTCTGCTTAATGGAGTGCCAGGTCGTCAGTTTCATTGCAAAAGTGGTGTGCGCCAAGGAGATCCGTTATCTCCTTTAATTTTTGTGTTGGCAGCCGACTTACTTCAAGCTGTCATTAATGATGCTTTCATCCAAGGGGCGATTCAGTTACCTTTCCCGTGTGCCACACAAAAGGACTACCCCGTTATACAATATGCCGATGACACAATCATTGTCCTCCCTGCTTGTGAAATGCAAGCATCAACGATCAAGCAAATCTTGTCGGATTATGCAACTTCTATTGGCCCGAAGATGAATTTTCACAAATCAACTCTGATCCCAATCAACTGCGATGACACCCTAAGTGGAAACATAGCTCAGATCTTTGGTTGCATCATTGGTAAAATGTCGTTCAAATACCTAGGTCTGCCTTTGGGGTCAACATGACCTTCCATGCTTGATCTAATGCCGATGGTATGTAAAGTGGAAAGACGCCTTACAGCTGCTCTCAATATGATCTCTTATGGAGCAAAAATATCTCTAGTTAACTCAGTGATCACATCGTTGGTTATCTTTGCCCTATGCACACTTAAACTGCCTGCAAGCATACTTGAGCTGCTAGACAAGATCAGAAGGAAATGTCTATGGACCAAAAAAACAGAACAAGGTGAATCATGCAACTCTCTGGCGGCCTGGGACATGATTTGCAAGCCCAAGAATTGTGGAGGGATGGGTATTCTGGACCTTCGCACACAAAGTGAACCTTTGCTACTGAAATATCTCCATAAATTCTACAACCATTGGGACTTGCCTTGGGTGGAACTGATCTGGAATACTTACTATACTACGAAAATTCCACATGCAACAGATACATGTGGCTCCTTCTAGTGGAAAGATATCACCAAGCTCATGCCTATCTACAGAGGTATAACCAAGACCCCAATCCAGGATGGGCGCAATACTTTGCTTTGGAAGGACTTATGGAAAGATGATATCTTGGCAGATAGATTCCCAAGAGCCTTCTCCTTCACCAGAAATGAGGATATCTCAGTTCAAGAATTTCTAACAGCAGAAACGCTGGGGGAAACGTTCCACCTCCCTTTATCTGAGCAGGCACATGAGGAATTATTGACAATGCAACAGCTGTTGGCACCTACTAATTTGATTCAAGGAGAGGACAAGTGGACATGCACTTGGGGAAAAGGAGAATATACAGCCAAGCAATACTACTCATACTACTTCAGAGAGATGGATGCCCACCAGACCTACAAATGGCTTTGGAAATCCAAAGTTACTATGAAAATCAAGGTGTTTGGATGGCTTCTCCTATCTGATAGACTCAACACAAGAAATATGCTCAAAAGGAGACATTACAACATTGGAGACAACTACACTTGCCTTCTGTGCGACTCCCCTCCAGAGGAAACCTTGGAACATCTATTCTTTACTTGCCCATTTAGCCAAGACTGCTGGACACACCTCAACATAAGCTGGCTCACGCAAGGATCAAGGCTCCATTGGATAGAAAAGGCAAAAGCTATATGGAACAAACCCATGTTCATGGATATCTTTCTGCAAGCTGCGTGGAGTATATGGAAGGAGCGAAATAATAAACACTTCAGAGGGATCATCCCTTCAAAACAATCTTGGATGGCTAGGTTGAAAGAAGACCCCCCCTGCTTTGTTATAGGGTGGGAGTAAAGCACAAACCCTTTCTGATCTCCTTCTTAGAAACTTTGTAGTTTCACTCTTAGTCTTATTGGACTCTCCCCCCTCCCACCCCTCCCTATATCTATACAATGGCAATGGATGTAAGGTTATGTCTTTGTAAGACCTTTTTGATACTATTTTAATACATACAGTAGGAGCCTCTCCTACTGTCTTAAGTGTCAAAAAAATCAGCAAAGTGGAACTTGCTGGAATATATGTGCTAGTATTGCCGGTACGGCTAGAAAGGCTTCGGATACCAGCTCTCTTCAACTGAAGGTGCGGTACTGTTAATATCAGTGTAACTCTCAAAGGCGACACAGCTCCCCGCATTTCCTTGCTATTCTTATAGGATTCAAGTGGGCAGGCCACTACAAATCCTATTCCCATGTTTACAAAATCCTACAAATCAAAGAGGCCCGAAGAGTTCAAAGTGTCCATCACAACCGACCGTATAGACCTCTACATTGCAAATGTCCCTGCTCATCTTCACTACAAGGAACATACTGTACTACTATCATACTCCCTCCGTTCCAAAATATAAGTCTTGGTAGAGATTTCTACTATGGATCACATACAGATGTATCCAGATACATTTTAGAGTGTAGATTCACTCATTTTGCTCCATATGTAGTCCATGGTGGAATCTATACAAAGACTTGTATTTAGGAACGGAGAGAGTACTTATTAAAGAAGACGGAAGTGGAACATGCTAAAGAAGAGCAAGCAAATTTTGGATAATAAAATGTTCGTTGCGCAGTGCCCACACATGATGAACTAGAGCGCATTAAGAAAGCAACTCCCTGCTGTCTCTCTATATGTGGTGCACGTGCTTTTCGAAAGTAAAGTAGGAACATTAGCTGACCAATTAAATGTTATCTATTTTAGTAATATCAGCATCATATCAGATTCGTACTTGAGCAACAAGTTTGGAATTATGAGTGGCACATTGTTTAGCTTGATGGATTCAAGAGCAGTGCTAAGCAGGTACAATGATGGTACTGAATATAAAGGCATGTCTGCATGCAAGTCATGTGACTTTTGTCATTTGGGTCAGTTGACCATTTCAGGCGGTTGGATGAAGATCCTACGTCTCCTAACCCTTCTTCTTCCTTGTCTCTGATTCTTCCCATACAAAACACCGTACGGGCCGCCGGCCGGACCACCGGCCCCCACCGCCTGTGTTCCTCCGCCACCCCACCCCCACCCCCACCCCCACCCGCGTCGAGTTTTCTTCGTTCGGCGAGGCCCCACCACCGCCCCCCACAACCACCGTCCCCACCCGAGCCCCTTCGTTCGCACCGGCGAACTCCGACGAGCTCTGAAAAATCGACTAACCCAATTTTGAAATTTAGTCTATTGTGATTTAACTAGTGTGGAATATAAAAGGGGAAAACCATAAGCATTGGGAGTATAGTGTTGAGCGTGCCATGGCGGTTCTGAAGGTGCAAACCGGACAAAGGCAACTTCGCAACCAATGTTTGCTTTCAACTAGCAAGTAAGTGATGGACAAGAAATCATAGTAAAGCAGTGGCGATCTATTTTCTTGCTGCGATAAATAAGTTGAGCAGATACGAAAGAGTACCGCCTCTGGTGCGGTGCCGTGTATGCATCTGCTGAGAATTTGACGGTGCTGCGGTAGCGATGGCTGTCGGCGGCGTGGAAGCAGATCTAGGAGGGTAGACGGTGGCGGCAGGGCACGGTGGACGAGACGGTCGTAGGAGCGGCGCCGATAAGGTGGACGACGACGGGGATGAAGCGAGAGGACGGGATGCAAGGATCCCGGTCCAAAGCCGTGGATGAGATAGGTTGATCTCTTGTAATGGACGGCGGCGTCGGGGTATCAGCTCTGGCATGGTGGAGGAGGATGGCGGTGGATGGGGTGGCGGACGGAGGAGGCTGGGGTGGAGAGGGTGTTTTGGCGCCCACGGAGTACGAATGGGGAAATGGAGGTAGAGAGGAAGGGGGGAACCATGTCTTCAGGGCGCGCTTGTCTCAAATGCGAGGAAATTTACAAACTTAGCCCCCATTTCAAATTTCCTACATCACAACAATATTAGTCGGTTGGGGATAGGACAGTAATCTCGCATACACCGAATATTTGCCGACGAGAATTTGTTTTTGGCGCCCACCGTGTATGAATCGGGGAGGGAGTCGATTTCGGCCGAGGACACACTGTGTTTTGGCGCCCACCGTGCATGAATCCGGGTGAGAGGCGGTTATGTCACGTTTGAGTGAAATTACAAACCTACCCCTATCGAAACCTATAGAAATCGAGCAGATAGGCTTTGCGTGGCAGGGATAGGCAGTAGTAATTTCCATCTCGCAGATTTTGGTTTCGGGCGGTTACTGCGACTTTCCCCGCTTCGTTCAAATTTTGCAGAGTGCACGTTTACCATGCCAACTCAATTCGAATCCTGTTTGTATTCTATGTTTTTTCGGGTGGGATCCATTTTCGATTGGAATAAAATTCCATATACATCATTTTTGTATATATAGTTTCAAAAGCACAACAAAGAATTCTGCTCCTTTATATGTATAATATGATTTACAAATACAATGATCTCAAAATCATAAGGTTGAATTCAAAACAATTAAACCAAATTATGTTCGACTAAAATGTATGGATCAGTAATATCTACATATTAAATAACATAGATGCGTGTGAATTCATATGAGTATGCATGTTTGATAGATCAATTTTGGTTCGAGTATGGATTACATGTATCATCATCTCGAATTCAAATATTTGAATCCCTTTTATGTTCACTCTTTTCACGCCCATCTCTCTCGCATGCATGCTCCTTCATGTAGCTATCACTCTCTTTTCTCCAGCTCACCCGCATGCTCACTTCATGTTTCTCCTATCCTCGCAAACATGGTCTCTCGATGTCTCCCTTGAGAAGTGTCACACTCTCCCTATCATTATACATTACACGGTTTTCATTATCTCTCACGTCTCTACCGTTCTCTAGTATCACTAGGTACCTAAGCTTTCTTTTTCACCGCCACACACACAGTCTCCACTCGTCTTTCACTTTGTTTTTCTCTCTATGGGATTCTCTCACACACCCTATATGTCTCTAGATATGACTCATACCACTAAAATTACTCTCTCTCTCTCTCTCTCTCTCTCTCTCTCCTGTAGACACAACATTTGTTACGGCCTCCTTTACGTCTCCATCCCAGACTGACATTATTCATTTGTTTACCGATCAGACAAACTCCCCCTCTCTCTCTCAGACACACACACAACTCCTGCTTCCACTCCCCTTCCCGACTACCGTCTCTCTCTCACACAAAACTCTCGCTTTCGCACCCCGACTCGTATTTCTCTCACAAACATTTATCGACTAGCCTCTAGATAGGTTTATACACCCGCACACTCGTGCTTCCACTATCGCATACATGTCTCTCTCCCGCTCCTTGTATCTATCTAGATTTTTCTTCCCTTCTTGAGACACGCCCTCTCGATCGTGCACACACACACTATCGCCTCATTTTAAGCTGATACCTCTCGCACACATACTCTTTGTGTCTTTGTCACACATGCACTCTGTCCTCCTCCTCTCTCCCTCTCTCTCTCACACACATGGGCTTTTTGCAACAACTAGCAAGAAGCCCATGCGTTGCACGGAACATCAAGATGCGTTTGTATGAGTAGTTTATCTTGTGGGAGAAAAGGATGAACGAGGGAAGGCCTTATTTGCAAGTGTGGAGAGGGGTGTGTGTATCTTTTTGCAAAATTACCGTAGTTTCCTTCCTATCCGCCAGATATAGATCGGACGGCCTATATTGCAGGATGGCAGGCACACGATCATCACCGACTATGCTTTTTATAAGAGTAGGGATAAAAAACAGAGTTGGTGATGATGGTGGGCCTGCCATCCTGCAATATAGGCCGTCCGATTTATATCTGACGGATAGGAAGGAAACTATGAAAATTTACCCGCACTCCTCTCCACATTTGCAGATAAGGCCTTCCCTCGTTCATCCTTTTCTCCCACAAGATCTTGATGTTCCGTGCAACGCACGGGCATCTTGCTAGTAAGAGTAGAAATTAGACATATACCACTTCTCGAATCTTGAAACCGACAACATTCCTCCCTTATCTCATCAAAACCGCCAAAGGAATATATTTTGAGTGAAACATAACATATTTTTAGTGATATACGTATTTCAAAACTAGACTTTTTTTTCTATCAAATCGGTGAATATGTATTAATCTACTCTGATCGTGTGGCAACGCATTGGCACATTGCTAGTAGTTATTATAATTTTTTGGACACCAGACAAACGGTGGAGTACATATACGAAGAGAAGAGGCGCACGCACGCAGTCGGTCTCTCGCTGTCTCGCACACATGAGTGTTACGTAAAGGCAACATTAACAAATAAACCCTAAAACCCTAGGTGCACGATTGCTGCATTCGCGGGTACCGGGTATGTGGTGGAGCGCACCTTTGTAGGAATAGTTAGCTCGCGTGATAATTTGATCCGTAGGAGTTGATGGCCAGGACCACAGGTGAACGACTTGGAGGCGGTGGCTCGCCAGTTGCCACAGATCGAGTAGCCACGTTTAAAATATCATTTTTTAGCAGGGTTAAGAGTTCCGATTTTCAATGGCACGTTATAAGTACTAAGTAGTTTTAGAACGATTGGTATGGAGCGAAAATGGAATTCATAGTACTACGTACCTCCTTGGCATATGGTTGTATGGGTTTATGTTGCGAGATGTTGAACCTGGTAGTTCTAGGGCAAATACTATGGTTTAGATATAGATGTTGGTTTTCAGTAATGAAAATCGGAAGGGGGAAACCCTTCTTTGATAAAAAATACTACTACCTCCATTCTGGTTTACTAGTCCCCATCGTATTTTGGGTCAAAGTTTGTCCATGAATTTTACTTGTAAAATGTGAATGGAAAACGAGATTTTGTTATACCCAAACAAAAAAGGACTGGAGGGAGTGATTGCTCTGACACGGACGCGACCTCTCATAGCACAGGCATTGAACCGGCGCGCCGGCCAAGAGGGCCCCACTCGCTGCAGGCCCGGCTGAACACGCCTCCTCGCCGCATGCAACCGGCTTCAGACTGCCCCGCCTGCCTTCATTGAATCCGCGCGTGTGCCGGCAACACGTCCTTCCGCGAGCCGGCCGGCATTTTAGAACACAAAAAATGACCAAAATACAATTAATTACGCATGGTCTTGACTTGTTGTGCTCGCACTGGTAGCAGGAACTAGAGGTTTTTCTTTATTTATAACTCTCCTCAATTTTTTTTGGCTTTGAAGTGAATCATGGTTGTGGACATTATGTATGAATGTGCAGATATCTGTGAACACGAGTTTGATGTGGAAGTTGAACATGGAATGTCGGGCTTGCGCGTGAACTATACCATGTCCAATGCTTCGTCTGTTATTGTTTGGAAAGTAATTGCTGTTATTACATGACCCGAAAAAAAAAGTTGTGCCACAACAGTAGATGCACGGACATCACAACATGCATGATGACTGGATAAACATTTGAACCTAGTTATTATGAAGGAAATTTTGTATTGACAACAGTTTTAGATAGCAGGAGACGCCTAGCCTGCTCTGCTAGCTTATTTCTGGCTTCTTCCATCTCTTCTTTGGCATGGGTGAAGAGAGCATCTGATTGCTCTTTTCACTTCTTCATGAACTCAACTACATTCTCAAGGGTTGCTGCCCGCTTTCTTTCAGCCTTTACTAGAGCCACGAGGACACGAACAACTGACGACTCCACCTGGCTTGTGTGTAATCCAGCATCATCTGGGAATTTGCACCTTGTGTCTAATCCAGCATCATTAGGGAAATGGCGCCTTGCGTGTAATCCAGCCTCATTTTGGAAACATGATCTCGAGGTTGACCATACTTTCCTCCTCGCAGGAACTGCATCCTGACATGAAGTTACTTCTTTTTTAGATCAATACTCAGAGCAACCCAGATCCATTTAGTAGAAGCCAGATAAACAAAACTCGGAGAAGTGAATTCAAAAGGAAAAAAAATATAAAAACAGACTACAAGGTGAGAACACCCACTTCCTACATCAAGCTAAAAACGAAAGCATTGGGACGATTAAGACTCTTCTTATTACACATCAAAGAACACGAGGCTTAAGAGAAACAGAAACTACAACATATACACATCGAAGAACACGAGGCTAAACGAAAGTAATTGAAAGGGTGTTACTTACCAAAGCTCGTTTTACAGGTTCGGTGCAGCTCCTCTTTAACTTGCCATGCTCCTTGAAGATGTCCCCAATATTCCGTATTTGGTCTTCATTGCTCCTCTGCATGTTCGCACTCGTGGTTTTAAAATCTCAACATGGCAAGAAAAATATACTACTAGTAATACTTGCGCATCTTGTGGGAAACATTGAAGCACTCGTCTGCCATGTTAGAGCATCTCCAACAGAATCGCAACGTGCGGCACTTTAAAAAAGCGTTTACAGTGCTGAGATCGAGAAGTAGAGATAGAGAGTAGAGACTAGAGAGTAGAGGATAGTTCTCAGCATAGATAGATAAAAAATAGATTATTCAACTACTCCTCGTCGTCCGACTCCTCCTCGGTGATGTCCTCCTCCGACATCTGACTGTAGGCATGAAGATACCGATCGTCGTCGGATTCCCAGGGTGACGCTGCTCCTAGCCTCATGTTGAATTGAGCGTCCGCTTTTCGCCTACGTTTGTCCTCACGATAGGCGGCTCGCTCCGCCCTCCTCTTGTCCCTCTCCGCCCTCCTTTGCACGTAGAACTCGCGCTCGTGATGATGTCCTGCGGGAAGCATTGGCGCCACATCGCCATGGCTTCCTCGTCCATCTCGGCGATGCCGAGACGGTGCTCCCGCCTCCGGTTGTCGCGACAATCCTCGTCGGTGATAAGCCGTGGCAGCGGCACGAGCTCCTGTGCCCGCTCCCGCGTTGGCACGTTGGGGAAGTTCAATGTTCTATGCGGCCACCAGAGGCGCCACGCCGCCGCGTCGTACGTGCGGGCGGCCTCGTTGGCGGTGTCAAAATTGCCGAGGCCGAGGCGCATCCCGCGGAACCGGATCTCGGCGGAGAAGCCGCCGGAGGGGCACGCGCGAACGCCGCGGTATCCCCAAGTTTCCCGACGATGCGGCGACATGGTGGCGCGGCGGCGGCGAAGCGAGAAAGAGCGGGAAGAGAGCGGTGGTGAGGCACAGAGCGGGGAGAGAGCGGTGGCAAGGCACAGAGCGGTGGGAGGGCGTTGGATTTTATAAAGCGCGCCGAACGCCGCGCGCCAAAACTAGCACACGCCCGACCGCTTTTTCCCGTGCGCGCGCAATCCTTTCCCGACGTCTCTGCTATCTCCACTCTCTTCTCTACTGTTATATTTATTTTATATTTAATATTTATCTCTACTTCTCTACTCTCTACTTTTTTTCTCTACTTTTTTCTTATAAAAAACAGAGTTGGTGATGATGGTGTCCCTGCCATCCTGCAATATAGGCCGTCCGATTTATATTTGACAGATAGGAAGGAAACAATGGCAATTTTGCAAAAAGATACCCACACCCCTCTCCAGATTTGCAAATAAGGCCTTCCCTCGTTCATCCTTTTCTCCCACAAGATAAACTACTCATACAAATGCATCTTGATGCGTGCAACGCATGGGCATCTTGCTAGTTCTAAAAAACTTTCCATCATTTGCCACACTACTGGTTGCAGATGAAAAACCTACCCAAGCACAGCGCGATACAGGAGCGACGCACAATTACAAGCTGATATTCTGTTGGACAATGGAGGCTATAACCAGTTACTTTACGGGAACAATAGCACCCAGGAAATTTGAAGGGTAGGTATGAACAAAATTGGAACTGCACATGTACTGCTAAGTGATTCAATACACACATTACCAATCGAGGAGGAGAACGATGGTCGCGGCGGCCTCTGTGAGTCATGGTCTACAACGGGAGTCAGTTCATTGTCCACGACGGTGGTTCTTCTGCGCTTGGCGTCGGCTTCCGGGAAGCAGATCCGAAACCGTGGAAGACGGTGCCGAGGAAGAGGCTCCGTGTACGACGACGACGGTGGACCGGCTCCAGTGTGGCGTACGAGGTCGTCGATGAGGCAGATGCGCTGCGGTGGACGAGTGCGCCGATGTAGAAGGGGAGGAGCACGAAGGCTGCGGTGCTATGGAGAAGTCTATTTTGCGGTGGGGATAGAAAATGGGGAGTATTCAGGTGTACTACTCTGGGTGCCGGGGTGGGTTGGCTGGGTAGGGTGAACCTGAAGTTATGAAAACAGCCCCCAACCAACCGTCATCCGTAGGCCTGTTCCGAAGGCTATGATGGTAACTTCCCACTGCTCGAATTAGGGTCACGGGAGATTTTCCCGCCGACCTCAAAATTTTGTTACACTGAACTCCCCGTGTGGCGTGTTGGGTGATTCAGCTAAGCAACTAGCGAGTAGTACTAGTAAACTCTGCATATTAGGTTTGACCGAAGTCAAACTTCCTAAAGTTTGACCAAGTTTATAGAAAAATATAAACATTTACCATAACAAATATGTCTGATGTGAAAGTACATTCAATAATGAATCTAATGGTATTTATTTGTTATTGTATATGTTAATATTTTTTGTTATAAACTTTCTGAGAGTTTACAAAACTTGACTTTGACAAATGCTAATACGCGGACTTAAATAAAAACGGAGGGAGTACACATTTGTTTTCTTAGTATGTAGTGAATTAATCATTTGTTGAAATTGTGAAATAAATATATTAGGCTACTGACTTCGAATGTAATGGTCTATACAATTCAATAGTTACAATCATTGTCGAATTCCAAGATGTATACGAGGTCTATAGTACTTCACAACATGCTCAAACTCACATAATCCCAGTCAAATGACAATCAAAATGCATTTCATAGTTATTATTTTGTAGGATGCAACAAAACCAACAATAACTCTATATCAACCATTATAAAAGCAACATTATGAACATATCCCAATGTGTGAATGAAACATGCAGAGAGAGCTTGCGAAGATGGAGCAGATAGGGTGGGAAAGATTGTATGTATGTGGACAAGAGGGTAGGAGACAAACCTAATGAAACAGAGAGAGAGAGATAGAGAGAGAAAGAGAGAGGAAGAAGTTAGGTCTGTGAGAAAGATGGAGACATGTAATATACGTGAGATGCGTGTGCATCCGGATTCTGTACACGTGGAAGGAGAAGAGACAACAGGTTTGATGAGAGAGCTGGAAAAACATGGACGAGAGGGGAAGGATCTCGTGGGTTGAGGGATTGATAATTTTGTGCGGGGGAGAGAGGGATTGGTAATTTTGTGCGAGAGAGAGGGTGGGGGGAGGAGTCAATCAGCCGTCGTCACATCATCCTGCTTCCAAATGGCCCCGCATTCTCTAGCGCAGTGTGGTCGCCGTCTTCGATCTCCTCGATTCCTCTTTGAAGATTGAGGTGTTGTGCATGTTGGGGTGCAGAGAAGCACAAGCGAGAGTGGTCGCCATATAACCTTGGATGGGGATGAATTGTGTGCTCGGGGGAGGGGGGTGTGTGTGCTGTGTGTGTGTGTGTCAGATATTGAGAGAAAACAAACCTAAGGAGAGAAATGTGTGTGTATGCGACGGAAAGCTACATGCTAAACAGGGTATTCACAAGGAGATTGTGTGTGCGAGATAGAGAGCGATGTGCGGGCCTTGAGGTGGGCAGGGGCCGGGTGAGGGTGTCAAAATGTGCGTGTTGATGCATGTGTTACATGCGATCATGCAAGGGACGGACAAATCGAGAGAGATGGTTGTTGTGTTACGGATGCTCCTCTCTCTCTCTCTCTCACACACACACAAGTAAAATAGAAGAACGTTCTCTCATGTATATACAACGTATCGGCATCTGTCTATGTCGCACTCATGCATGATCATTTGCACATTCACACCTCTCTATGTCTCTATCACACGCACACCGTCTCCACATCGCCCTTCCGCCACAACACACATATGGACACATACACACGTTCTCTCTCAGTCACACACACAAAATCAGTATTAAAAAAATAGGGCGCACCTAAAATGTCCAAATCCAAATAAACAAGAACTAGAGCTAAATTCAAATATATGGAAATATTGTAGTGTCAAGAACTTTTCCAGGAAAAAAAGTTGAGTAATATTCAGGGATTGCTTTCACACACACAAAAAGGTTCGGTGGATGTCCTTCGAGCGCGACACGGTGATGCACCGTTCGATCGACCGCGCGGCCGCGGTTCACGCGCTTGCACAGGGTTCCGTATCGTGGCTGTGGTAACTAATAAAAGCGCTGCCTAAGTCTAATGTTTACGTGTACTAGTACAGTTTTCTTTTAAGTTTGACCAACCCTATATAAAACTAAACTAAGCTCCCATACGCACACTCATCAATATGCCGCCGCCGCTGTTGCGCATGCCGGCGCCCGCCTGCTCCGGCCAACAATTTCTCGCCCATCACCGCCGTGTCTCCGCCATCCCTGTGCCATGAAGCCGAAGGCTCGCCCGCCAACGTCGTCTGCAGTCCCTCCTCGCGATGCCGCCGCGCTGCCAAGCACGCGAGCAGCTGGTGGAGCCGCGTCTATGCACGCAACGTACGAAGAGGAGGACGAGCGCGTGCTCCAGCACACCGGCGAGGAGGAACTAGTGTGTCATTGTCGTCTTCGCCCGCGCGGAGGAGGCGCGCATGGTGGCTGTCGCGGCGGAAGCCGGTCGCGCGCGCGTCGAGCCTGCAAATCGGATGCGGACGCGGAATCTACCTTCGAGACCTTGAATGCCACGTGGATCCTGCAATCTGAAGGAGCAATTTGGGTCAGTCGACTCTTGTGAGCTGTTTGATGCAACATGGATGGCTAGAAGGGCTTCTTCAACCTCCGAAATTGATGCACGATTCATCTTCTCAGCCCGCCACACGCCTAACCGCCTGCCCCGCCGCCGCGCCCTCCCCTGAACTGCCTGCCACCGCCATGCTCCCCCCACCCCCGCCATCCGTTTAACCCCGGGCACGATCCATTTTTTTTCCGGCGAACTGCATTCCACACCCAACACTCATAAGATAGATCATGGGCACCCTGCCACCCTAATATAGATACTGGGGTAGCTTCTCTGCCGTCTTCTTCCTTCGCTCCGTCGAACTTCTTTCACAAATTGACTGACCCAAATTATACTACTAGTACGAACATATTAAGTACAGTAGGAACACAAAGATACGAGCAGTAGTACCAACTGCAAGAAGAACAGTAGTAAGACATAGTACTAGTACTACTGTACGTACTAAAGAGTTCAAATAACGAGAAAGAACATAAACATAGTTCTGCTGGGGCCTCAGCACAACACACCCTTCAAAATAAACCAAGCAACTAGTCCGGTTGACACTGCAGTAGAACCAGCATGAGCGACGACACTGCCACCTAGTCGGAGTCCGAGTCCACGTCCTCGACTTCGTCCTCGTCCCTCTTCCTCTTCCTCTTCGCCGACGCTTCTTTGCTTGAACCGGACACTGGGCTCTGCTTCTTCATCCAACCCTTGTAGATATTTAAACAAAGTTAGGCATCCATTGCTGCGTACAGGATGTGATCTTCATCTAATGTCTTCGACTCCCATGCATGATGAAACTCGTGGTGAGGTTTCTTCAGTTTAGCGTACGAAGGATCAATCATGGCTGCTACCAGGGTCAGCATTGAAGGCTGAGAGGAGGACACCAAGCTTGCCTTCTGGAGATCGAAGGGCTGGCCTACAACGAGGCCTATCCGACCCAGGATATCCCTGTCGTTCCTAAAGTCTACAGTAACGAATTTCACTCTTTCGTCCTTGAGGAAGTTCTTAAAATCCTGGCACTCAACGTCGGCATGGCATATGTGGTAGACCAAGCACACGTTATGTACGCAAACCTGGATCACGGCGGGCTTCTTCTTCTCTGCCTTCTTTAGAATCTTCTCTCTTTGCAGGACTGTGGTGTACTCAACATCTAGCCCAGCGACCCACTCATCGTTGAACTGTTGAACATGCGTAGGAAGCGAGCAAGGCATGCTTTCACCGTCGCGGATCCACGTGTGTAGATGACGATGAACTCATCACCGGTGATGGCTCTAACCTGGTACTCAGCGGAGACCATGGAGATTTGGGAGGCCATGGATTTTGGAGGAGGGTTAGGAGAAGTTGAACTGGTGTAATGTGAAAGGACGGGACGACTGGGAGCGAACTGTTGTAAGGTACTGTACTAGTGGAAGTCGGGGACGAGTAGGGCGTGCGAACGGCGTGGGGTTGCTGGCTTGCCCGGTGGATAAATGGCTGCAAGCCCCCAAAGAGTTCTCGAGAACTATGCGGGACCCACTAGATGTCATGTCTACTAGACCCATATCGTAGGACTGACAGTATAGCTTCCGCCTGTTCGCACGCCATCCCGGCGCGTGGGTAACTTCACTTAATTCCGTCAACCGTCGCGCCTCCCACGACCTTCGCCTCCCTCGCGCGGTCGCGCCCTTTGAGACTTCGACCGGCTATAAATGAGCAATTTTTTTGCCTACTCCGCATGCATGATACTCCCTCTGGTCCTTTTTACTTCCGTCAACCGTTTGCAAAGTGTTTGACCAAATTTATACTAAAAATATCAATATCTACAATACTGATTATAATGAGTATAAGAACTATGTTTTATAATGAGTATAAAAATATTGATTTGACATTGTGAATGTTGATACATTTTTCTATAAGTTTGGTCAAAGTAGAGGTACATTGACTTCAGACATAGCTTAAATGCACAATGCAGACTAGTTCCTCCGTCCAGGTGCGTGCCATGTCCTATCTTGTCATCACAACAAGGTTAGCTATTAGAATACTACTACCTCACTTCTAGTTTAAAGGGCTCGATTCAAAATTTTCACCTACTCTTAGCAAGATAGAGGCGGTGGAATACTTTTTGTAGTCTGCAAAAGTACTCAACTAATGCTGTCGTTCTTCACAAAAAAATGTGTTTACCAATGCATGCATGAACACTAGTTACTCTAACCCCCTCTCTTCTTTAATTCTTTGCCACATCAGCATGTTTGCTATTCCCGTGTGCATGATACCAGCTAAGATACCACCATTATGGTCAGCCTTAATCATCGCATGCAATAATTTAGTGCACCTTGAAATATGAACATGTGTGGGGCGTGTATGTTTTTAATGACTTGAGACTATACCTAGCCCAGCATGCAAGATGACTTATTATGCACCGTTCCCCATACCTGCAGGAAGCCCGTTCGTCTCCAAATATTTTCCTCTCCAAGTGTGGAAACAATATGCCTGCCAGATTCTCCTTCTCCCTTCGGCGGTCCCACCACTCCACCCCGTGTGGAAAAAATCTGCATGCATGACTCTCCTCCCCCCGCGCTCGTCCAATCCGTTGTGACCAGCAATATTTCCACCCCTTCCCTCCCTCGTAATTTACTCCAACAAATATGCCCACGTAGCTGTTATGTTAATCACGCAACATATCTTCCGGGACGCTGCTTCAGTTACTTAACTGCAGGTGCATTGGGTCACTGACATATGGGCCCAACAGGGGTCTGGCCCACATGTCAGTGACGCAACTGGACCTGCAGTTAAGTCAGTGCAGCTCAGTCCATATCTTACGTAGGTGTGCCAGTGCTCGCTATAAATACTGCGCCTCCCACAGCATTCGGAAGATCGCTCACGTTCATCGCTATCTCCTCCCCCTCCCTCTCACGTCGACCACCATGGCATCGCCCCTCCCAAGCCCTAGGCGCCCCTCGTTGCACCGCCTGGACGATCACGCATCGCCGTTCCGTTCCTCGCCACCACTAGTCGAGGAGGACGCGTCGGTGTTCCACTCCTCGCCGCGATGCGTCGAGGTGGACGCGTCGGTGTTCCCAACCTCGCCAGCACGCGCGTGATACGTCTCCAACGTATCTATAATTTTTGATTGTTCCATGCTATTATATTATCTGTTTTGGATGTTCAATGGGCTTTATTATACACTTTTATATTATGTTTGGGACTAACCTATTAACTGGAGGCCCAGCCCAAATTGCTGTTTTTTTGCCTATTTCAGTGTTTCGAAGGAAAGGAATATCGAACGGAGTCCAAACGGAATAAAACCTTCAGGAACGTGATTTTCGGAACAAACGTGATCCAGAGGACTTGGAGTGGACATCAAGCAATCAACGAGGCGGCCACGAGGCAGGGAGGCGCGCCTGCCCCCTGGGCGCCCCCACCCTCATGGGCCCCTCGTAGCTCTCCTGACCGACCTCTTGCCTATATATACTCATATACCCTGGAAACATCAGAACAGGAGCAAAAACCCTATTTCCACCGCCGCAACCTTCTGTACCCGTGAGATCCCATCTTGGGGCCTTTTCCGGTGCTCCGCCGGAGGGGGCATTGATCACGGAGGGCTTCTACATCAACACCATAGCCTCTCCGATGATGTGTGAGTAGTTTAACTCAGACCTTCGGGTCCATAGTTATTAGCTAGATGGCTTCTTCTCTCTCTTTGGATCTCAATACAAAGTTCTCCTCGATTCTCTTGGAGATCTATTCGATGTAATCTTCTTTTGCGGTGTGTTTGTCGAGATCCGATGAATTGTGGGTTTATGATCAAGATTATCTATGAACAATATTTGAATCTCCTCTGAATTCTTTTATGTATGATTGGTTATCTTTGCAAGTCTCTTCGAATTATCAGTTTGGTTTGGCCTACTAGATTGATCTTTCTTGCAATGGGAGAAGTGCTTAGCTTTGGGTTCAATCTTGCGGTGCTCGATCCCAGTGACAGTAGGGGAAACGACACGTATTGTATTGTTGCCATCGAGGATAAAAAGATGGGGTTTATATCATATTGCTTGAGTTTATTCCTCTACATCATGTCATCTTGCTTAAAGCGTTACTCCATTCTTATGAACTTAATACTCTAGATGCATGCTGGATAGCGGTCGATGTGTGGAGTAATAGTAGTAGATGCAGGCAGGAGTCGGTCTACTTGTCACGGACGTGATGCCTATATACATGATCATACCTAGATATTCTCATAACTATGCTCAATTCTATCAATTGCTCGATAGTAATTTGTTCATCCACCGTAATACTTATGCTATCTTGAGAGAAGCCACTAGTGAAACCTATGGCCCCCGGGTCTATTCTCCATCATATTTATCTCCCGTCAACTAGCTATTTCTATCGCCTTTTATTTTGCAATCTTTACTTTTTATCTTTATCATAAAAATACCAAAAATATTATCTTATCATCTCTATCAGATCTCACTTTGCAAGTGGCCGTGAAGGGATTGACAACCCCTTTATCGCGTTGGTTGCAAGGTTCTTATTTGTTTGTGTAGGTACAAGGGACTTGAGCGTGGCCTCCTACTGGATTGATACCTTTGTTCTCAAAAACTAAGGGAAATACTTACGCTACTTTGCTGCATCACCCTTTCCTCTTCAAGGGAAAACCAACGCAGTGCTCAAGAGGTAGCAAGAAGGATTTTTGGCGCCGTTGCCGGGGAGTCTACGCACAAGTCAAGACATACCAAGTACCCATCACAAACTCTTATCCCTTGCATTACATTATTTGCCATTTGCCTCTCGTTTTCCTCTCCCCCACTTCACCTTTGCCGTTTTATTCGCCCTTCTTCTGTTCGTCTTTTCGTCTGCCTTGATGTCTTACTTGGCTCGTTTGCTCGTTTGGTTGGAATAGTTGTATATTTATTGCTAAACAGAGAACCCAAGATCTATGGATCCTCATCTGCTTGCTAATCTTTTTAAGAGATCCAATTATGATGAACCTATTGCTAGTGAGTTTTGTGCACTAGATTATCTTTATGAAGTTTTGCTTGAAATTCGTGAATCTGAAAATTGTGATGAATAAATTTATGAAGAGATTCACGATAGCTCCTTGAATAAAAAGCATGATTGCAATGATTTTACTATAAATTCTCTTGATGTCAATTGTGCTAATAATATTCAAAACCCTAAGCTTGGGGATGCTAGTTTTGCTATGTCTACTACTTGTTGCAATGATCATGATTGGGGTGATTCTTCTTATGATCTTGAAAGTTTATTTAACCCCCATGATGAATATGAGATTGATAATAGTGTTTGCAATAATATTGAAAGTGGGTTTGGAGAGGTCATGACTTTAGTTAATGTTAATCCCACTATTTTGGAAGAGTGTCAACTTCACATGCATGTGGATCGTGTTGAGAATATGTTATGTGATAGCTATATTGTTGAATTTTCTTATGATCCTACATGTAATTATTATGAGAGAGGAAAGATATGGTTATAGAAATTTTCATGTTACTAAATTACCTCTCGTTATGTTGAGATTGCTATTGTTTCTTTCCGCTTCCTTGCATATGCTAGTTTTTGCTTGCCTTGATAATTTGTTTGCCTATAAGATGCCTATGCATAGGAAGTATGTTATACTTAGATGTGTTTGTCACGTGTTTAATGCCCTCTTTGTGCTTCAATTCTTGTCTTTCTTGTGAGCATCATTGAAATCTCAATGCCTAGCTAAAAAGGCTTTAAAGAAAAGCGCTTGTTGGGAGACAACCCAATATATTTCCTTTCTGGTGTTGAATAAATATTTGATGTAGCCTCTGGTTATATTTGTTTTTATGTTTTAATTAGTGTTTGTGCCAAGTAAAACCTATAGGATCTTCTTGGATGATAGTTATTTGATCTTGCTGAAAAAATCAGAAACTTTCTTCTCACGAAAGCAATTGTTTAAAATCACCAGAACATGATAAAATAATCATTCCAATTGAAGTAGATCAATAAACAAATTATCTAGGTCGTCCTATTTTGGTAGATTTTTCTGAGTTGCAGAAGTTTGCGTTAGATACAGATTACTACAGACTGTTCTGTTTTTGACATATTCTGTTTTTCGTGTGTTGTTTGCTTATTTTGATGAATCTATGGCTAGTAAAAGAGTTTATAAACCATAGAGAAGTGGAATACAGTAGGTTTAACACCAATATAAGTAAATAATGAGTTCATTACAGTACCTTAAAGTGGTGGTTTGTTTTATTTCGCTAACGGAGCTCATGAGATTTTCTGTTGAGTTTTGTGTTGTGAAGTTTTCAAGTTTTGGGTAAAGATTTGATGGATTATGGAACAAGGATTGGCAAGAGCCTAAGCTTGGGGATGCCCAAGGTACCCCAAGGTAAAATTCAAGGACAACCAAAAGCCTAAGCTTGGGGATGCCCCGGAAGGCATCCCCTCTTTCGTCTTCGTCTATCGGTAACTTTACTTGGGGCTATATTTTTATTCACCACATGATATGTGTTTTGCTTGGAGCGTCTTGTATGATTTGAGTGTTTTCTTTTTAGTTTATCAAAATCATCCTTGCTGTACACACCTTTTGAGAGAGACACACATGATTCGGAATTTATTAGAATACTCTATGTGCTTCACTTATATCTTTTGAGCTATATAGTTTTTGCTCTAGTGCTTCACTTATATCTTTTAGAGCACGGTGGTGGTTTTATTTTATAGAAATTATTGATCTCTCATGCTTCACTTATATTATTTTGAGAGTCTTAAACAGCATGGGAATTTGCTTTAATTGTGAAATTAGTCCTAATATGATAGGCATCCAAGATGAGTGAAATAAAAACTTCCATATCGAGTTCATTGAATATCGTGAGAAGTTTGATACTTGATAAGTGTTTTGAGATATAAAGGTGGTAATATTAGAGTGTGCTAGTTGAGTAATTGTGAAATTGAGAAATACTTGTGTTAAGGTTGGCAAGTCCGTAGCATGCATGTATGGTAAAAGTTGTGTGACAATTTTGATGCATAAGGTGTTCTTTTATTGCTTTCCTTATGAGTGGCGGTCGGGGACGAGCGATGGTCTTTTCCTACCAATCTATCCCTCTAGGGGCATGCGTAGTAGTACTTTGCTTCGAGGGCTAATAAACTTTTGCAATAAGTATATGAGTTCTTTATGACTAATGTGAGTCCATGGATTATACGCACTCTCAAACTTCCACAATTTTCTAGCCTCTATGGTACCGTGCATT